>NC_079447.1:31262600-31347600 GCF_903798145.1 Danio aesculapii | reverse complement strand
TCAACTTCATCGCCATCTACTACCATGCCTCAAGAGCAATCCCATTCGGCACTATGGTGAGTTGGGATAGAGTCATAATGATAATGTGCACAATTGGATTTGTTTGTAAGCATGTCAGTGGCATTATGTATTTCGTAGTGCTTTTGATATTAAATTTGAAATTGGTTGGAAGTAATTTGCACCATGGTTTAAATGCACGTATTATGCAATTAAAAGTTCCTCATTTTATTTTGACTGCTCTGATAATGTTTAAAATGGGAAATGAAGCACTCAGTCAAGTTTACATTATTTTGTACATTGGATTCCACTTTAATTAAAATATATTAAACCAACTCTATTAATGGTACCATTTTGAAGAAAACGGCATGTTTTATTATAGCTTTTAGACCTAGGGTTCTTGGAATATCGCTGTGTCTGACGTCACAGGGTTGGTTTCATTCCCTTAGCTGAACAGATACAGTGGAAGTAATATATATAATATAAAAGTAATATATGTACGTATATTTATTCTATATTTCTTTTTTTTCCCCCTTTTAATTACCGATTATTTGATGCTCTTTGGTCCACTCTGTATTATGCTGCCTAACTGCCTGTATGGCTTTTAACCTTGGTTTCAACAAGGTCCACTACTGACGTTACAGGAGCGGGTACTTTCACTTTTCACTACTACAGCCCTCACCTTTTTTCATGTTTAAACCAAACTAAGATCGTCGCGTTTTTCTACATGGCAGGTCTTTACATTCTTCATACATGTTAAGAGATCGAGTAGATCGACTTGAAAAGGGAATATGTCTTGACATAATCCACATGATATATGACTTCATGTGAAGTTATATATCATTTTAATCGTAGCATTAGACTGAATGTAATACCCCTCATTAGGCAGCATTGTAGCTGCGTGAGAGTGGACCACAGCGCATCAAACGAAAAGAATTAACAAAAGAAAAATACGCAATTTAGGACACTTAAATGCTTGTATTTGTTGTATTTGCTCCAGCTCTGCGATGCACGTCCACAACTTCATGCATTGGGTTAAATTAGGCTGTCCAGTCTCCGTGTTCAGTCCGTTACTACTATGATTGAAACCCAGATAGGCAGTCAGGCAGCGTAATACAGAGAGTGGACCAAAGCACATCAAATGATCGGTAATTAAAAGCAGGGTTTCCGCGGGGTCTTAAAGTCTAAAATTTTAAAATCGAAATTTAAGGCCTTAAAAAGTCTTAAATTCGCTGTTCTAGGTCTTAAATATTTTTGCACAGGTCTTATTTTTGCGATGTCCATGTAACGCTACATCTAATGCTCATTTAAATTCTATTTTGTTATTGTTGCTAGGTTTTCGTGGTGTTGTAGTTCTTTATTTGGTGTTGGACTTTATAAGTCCAATTGTAATTTGCAGTATTACAACTACAAATAAGGTCAACTTGCAATAGTCAATCAGCCTTTTTTTATTAAACTCAGTGCACGGCGAATGTGACATTATTGCTGTGTTTGCAGAAGTTCGCTTTGAGTGCGTGCGACATGATTTTGGCTGGCAGAGTATGGCGTTATTTCACTGACAAATGAGACTAGTTCACTTTATTTTAGTTGCCATGATAAAATGGTATTGATAGTGAGATTTATTTGAAGAGTGAATAGTACAGTAGGCTATAATCTTATCAACCTTATCAAGTCATCTTTTCACCTTATCAACTCTTTCTTTTTTCTATAAGACTCCCCATTTTCTATCACAGTTACATTTCTGCTTGCATTAGTTATATTTAAATGTTATTTTTATTTTATTAGTATGGTGCACCTTATGGATGTTTAATAAATGTTTTCAAAATAAAACTATTCTCTGTGTCTTTAAGTGTTTGAGACTGGAAATATCTCGTATAACATACAGCCAAAAATGTTATGGTTTATTAGATTAAAAATGTAATTTGTAAGTCTATTTTAGTATTTTGGTTATTAGTAATAAATAGTGTACTAACATAAATCATATCAAAAAGCATGAAAGGAAGAGGGAACAGTGTACTGAGAGCATGCAAGAAAAGTTGCGCATGAGCAACATATTATATTTGAGAGCTAGTACGCAGTTTTGTCCACAAACAGAGGAAATCGGTGCATGAGATTCGCTCACTCGTATTACATGAATATGCTCTTGACTTGTAATACTGTGCTCAGATACGTCTGTACAGACATCTTTATGATCCGTCCATGCGTGATCATAGGGAGAACCAGATGACCAATAATGCTTGGCTAGAAATTGCAATAGCAGTGGGAAAGAAAGAAAGTTTTTGTAAAAGTTTGGAAAAACCTGAGTGATAAGTTTAAAACAAAAAAAAGAGGCCTCCAAAAACATCTTCAATGATATTAATGATTCTCTTTTTAGTTGTGAGATTTTACTGTCTGTTTCTTTTGACCGCCCCCTGTCATTCAAAAGAATATCTCAATGGCGAACGCGTCAAGTATAAAAGCCTCATCCGTTTCGTGAGGTGCGATGCACCTTATATAAGTATAAATCAGCATTAAGATGTTTGATTTTTCTGTTGTTCAATGGTGCATCTAACCTGTTTTTAGTACTGTTCAATTTGAATAATTTTATTTTACCACTAATTTTGTGATTTTTTTTTTTCTCTCTACATTTTTGATATTGTGATATAGGTCTTAAATTTAATACTTAATGGTCTTAAAAAGTCTTTAATTTGACATTGTTATCTGCAGAAACCCTGTAAAAGGGGAAAAATAGAACAAATATATATATATTTTTATGTTAGACGCAGATCTGATGCTTGCACGGCGACATTCCAAGATGGCGGCGCTCTAGGTCTAAAAGCTATAATAAAACATGCCGTTTTCTTCTAAATGGTTACATTAATCGAATTTGATTAATATATTTTCATTAAAGTGGAATCCAATGTACAAAATAATGTAAACTTGACTGAGTGCTTCATTTCCCCTTTAAACCCATCCTGACTCAAAAAACAACTCAAATAATCTAATAATAAACACTATGGTAGCATTTCTTTCTCTATTTTAGCATTGCACTTCTACATGAGTTTCATAAACATGCAAGAAATGTGTTCCATATTCTGCATAGCAGTTGCTGTCCATTTGTGAAGTGCTAAAATATAACCTGAATGGAGTCATATCCTGAACGTTTAACCCAATAATTGTCATCTCATGTGTATTTGCAATCAAAACAAGTCTATATAAAGCACCTACTGACAGATTGAGGCACTGGCAAAATGATTGAAAAAACTTGATCTTCTTTTATAAAAATGTTTGTTCAGTCGTGTAAGATTTCTTTTTTCACACCTGCTCTTCTTAATTACCCAAGTTATTTATTCATTATGTAAAAAGAGTGATGAAGTGCAAAATAAAAGTACAATCAAAACCTTTAATTTTATGATAGTTGAAACTGCAATCTGATGATTGTCCTGCAGGTGACCTCATAATTCTGTCTTCTTACGATACACAAAGGGCTTTAACGATTAAAGATGTTGATGTTTCAAACCTACTTGACTTTCTTTCTTTTGTTGAACACAAAAGAAGAACTTTTAAAGGAAGCTGTAAGCCTGTAACCATTGACTTCCATAGTCTTTGTTTTTCATTCCATGGAAGTTAATGGTTACAGGTTTTCAGCTTTCTTCAAAATGTAGTTCTTTTGTGTTCAGATAAAAGAAAGAAACTCATAAAGTTTTGGAACCACTTGAGGGTGAGTAAATTTTCATGTTTGGGTGAACTCCCTTTGCCGATGCTTTTGGGAAACAAACCGTAACATTAAGGTCAGTTGCACAATTGATTTTATGATTACTTGCCCAGCCTTGGGGTCTTATTAATAAAACTTTGCATACAAATCTTTCTAAAAGTGAATGTATGTCAGAATAAATAGAAATTTGTTTATTCATGATTATGGCTCATATGATGATTTAAAGTGAATATTGAAGTCGGATATGTTACCTAACGCATATACATGTTTTCACCTGTTTTGTGCATAAGCCACATTTCTAAATGAAACCCTGCAGAGACTTTTTCTAAGCCTGCTCTGCTTTGATTGGTCACATTGCCCAGTTTTCAGTGATTGGTTTTCTGAATTTTATCAATGGAGGCTTTCTCAGCACTTGCATAATCTGTGTTATAAACCATAATAGTCCTGTACTTTTTTAAAGAATCAATTAAGTTCAAATGAAATTAACATGCACATCTGCAATAGTCACATAACAGGATCTGCAATGGTGAGTTGGATTGTATAGTTTAGGATCATATATATTATTATATTGGGATTATATAGCCACAGTTCAAAATACACAACATTTCTGGAGTCACTACAGAGTTTAACCATCGTGGAGTAAAAGGTTATTGTTTGCACATTTTTAAGTGCTAAGAGCATTCAGACACAATATATTTATATATATTTTTAAAGATTTATATTTTGGCCTTTTTGCCTTTATTAAGTGGATAGCGCAGTATATCAGACAGGAAGCGAAGTAGGAGAGAGAGAGGGGTAGAGGCGGGAGCTGTGATTCGAACTCAGGACGCCCTGAAGTGTTACTGCACCATATGTTAGCACGCTAACCACTAGGCTATTGTGCCGACTAGAAACAATATTCAATAGAAAATAATTTTATAGAACTGTATAAACAGTAAGTCTTTGCAGTGTTATTTTAAGGTTGTTGTTTTTTTCTTCTTCAAATTTCTGTAGCTGAATACGATTGACTATACCCTGAAAAGCATTAAGCACTGTTTTTATTTCACTCTTATATTTGTATTTTACATTTCGTGCATGATTTGTTCCCCTACGAAATCATGCCAATCGGTTGAAAATTATTACATTGTTACATATATAGCGATATAAATACAATTTGACCAGATGACTTGAATAACCCTATTTGGAAACAATGTAATAATTGTAATGTAATAATTTTCTATATATATATATATATATATATATATATATATATATATATATATATATATATATATATATATATATATATATATATCTCGCAGAAACATCGCAATGTTTTATTTTTCTAATATCATGCAGCCCGATGGCACAAGACCTTAAAACTCAAGACCAAATGTTACAAATGTAAATAGGTTTGTACAAGAGGATTGAAATGACTGACTTGTTTTTGACAGTAGCCCATTGTATGATGCACTATAATCTATAAATTGATGCGACTCTTTAAAGTTAACTGACAGCTCGGTTGCACACAACAATTATTGTAATATTCAAACTAAGCACAATAGAAGCCATTTGAAGTGTTAATAGCTTTACACAGTACTGTATGTAATGTATCTGTTGAAATGTCATGTTTCTCATTTGTTTGATCAGGTTGCGGTGTGCTGCATCTGCTTATTTGTAATTCTACCTCTGAACCTGGTGGGGACGATCCTGGGCAGAAACCTCTCTGGACAGCCCAACTTTCCTTGTAGAGTCAATGCTGTACCCAGACCTATCCCAGAAAAGAAATGGTATTTATACTTCACAGATTGCCTAAAACCTGCTTAGTTGTCTTTTAGGGGTGTAACAATTTACAAAATCCACAGTTCACTTCGATGCATCTCAGTGTTTTTTTTTTAGACAAATTTATTAAAGCTAAGCATTAGAAGCATTATCTTGTGTTTGTTTTGAACACTGATGGAGCTATACTTGACCCATCTTCTGCAGTCTTTTTAGCTGCATATAAAACAAAAACAGGTCCTTGTTAAAAATAAATTTAATATTGAAGCCTTGAGCGCTCTAAGTTTTTGATAATGTCTTGCAGGGTTGTGATTCTTCCATATAAATATGGATTTCCATATTTTCCGAGCTCAATGGGGGGACCTCTGTAATTTGCGTAAATTTTTTTGCGTTTTTTTTTTTTTTTTTTTTTTTTAGGCAGGGTGTCTCCATCATCATGGAAGCAAACGACCTGCTTTATTCTGGACGTCTTTCAGGGATGTAATTGTAGACCTACCTAGGCTACTGTGTATATAACATTATGAAATTGTGTAGTCCTATAATGTGACGAAGCTGCTGACTATATGCAAGATTATGAAATCGCTATGTGGGCGCAACTATGTACTTTTTTTTTTTTTTTTATGCTCACATTTGCATGTCACGACCATGTGCGCTCTATGTACATTATAAATACAGCTGCAGGATGCTCATTTGTTATTATTCTCTGCAAGTCATCTGTCCTTATGTCTTCATTAATTCCGTGCTACAGCGTAGCACCTCAAATGTAATACCTGAACTTGTCGCAAGTTTAGATGATACTACAAATTTATAAAAATAGAATTTATAATGAATTAAAACTAGGCTATTAAAAATGAACTAACCCAAAGGAAAAGGAAAGTGATATACTCTTACTAACGATGTATGATTATTTTTTTCAAGGTGGAATGTTAAAGTATATTAGGCTGCTCAATTCAACTGGACTTAATATTTGAATTGTTGACTGACTAATAGTTTATTTATCACGCTGGAATAAAGAGTCGACTAAATTACAGGGAAAGTTGTATTCTGTGGACACAAGAGCACTATCCGAGGTAGTGTCGCCATCTAATGGCGACGTGTGGATCTGTCCCGACATTGAGGTACAAAGTATAGACCTATTAAACATTACTTGAGTCACTATTACACTGCTAAACATTTAAACTGATAAAACAAAAAATGAAACTTAAATTGTGTGGCCAATAATAAATATTTATATAAAGAATATTATTTATTTATTATTATTATTATTTATTATTTAAAAACACATACGCAAATATAACTAGTTCAACACAGCACTGCAGAAGCTTTCTCAGATGCAGAGTTTTTTAAAGTACATGCATACTGAACCAAAAGTCTTGTGCCAAACAATTCAATGTGAATCTGTATAGTGTTACACCCTTATTGTCTTATGTTTGTCCAGGTTTTTAAAAAAAAATTCTGAGCATAATTACGTTATGCTCAAACAAGTGAAAATGTAAATACTTTATAAATGCAGAAATTGATAGTTATAACTTAACATAACAATCATTCTCTGATTGACAGGTTTATGGAGCCAGCAGTGATCGTGTGTTTAGGTGGCATCCTTCCATTTGGCTCTATATTTATTGAAATGTAAGTCTAGTTTTTACAGATACTTCAGACATCTATATATATATCCAGATTTAAAAGCGCCTCATGTCTCCATTTAGGTACTTCATTTTCACATCTTTCTGGGCCTACAAGATTTACTATGTGTATGGATTTATGATGCTGGTGCTGGTAATCCTGTGCATCGTTACTGTCTGCGTCACCATCGTCTGTACCTACTTCCTTCTCAATGCAGAAGACTACAGATGGTAAGGGCGTATTGTCTTTGGAAATGTTGTTTTGCTCATGCATTTTAATTAAGTTTCTACATCTTTCCTTCCAATGGGATTTGGGATCAGACCACAGAGGCGTTTAAAATGTTGTTGAGGCATATAAATGCATCATAGTTAGATGACATCATGACAGTAATTAATGTAAGATTAATGTTATTTTCATTTTTGTTTCGTTCAGGCAGTGGACAAGCTTTCTCTCTGCAGCGTCAACAGCAGTTTATGTTTACATGTACTCCTTCTACTACTATTTCTTCAAAACAAAGTGAGTTTGGGTTGCTTTTTTATGTTGTTATATATGAATGCTTTACATTTGCAAATACTAATTTGTTTATCCCAAGTCACTCAACCTGTGTGATTTCCTTTTATTAAATGTTAAACTTTGTTTCTTAAATACAAACACACACAACATGGTAAAAACTTGTTGTTAAAAACATTTATTAACATTTGTGGACCTTTATATGCGCTCATGGACCTTTTGTCTTTTTTATTGTATGGTTATGATAATTGTGGCTGTTGTAATGCAAATAGCTTAGTTTTTGCTGAAATATTTTTATTTATTTAACTTCATATATTTCCTAGTGGTGGGCCGTTATCGGCGTCAACATGCTGCGTTAACGTAAGACTCTTATCGGGCGATTAAAAAAAATATCGCGTTAATCTATTCTCAAAGTTGGGTTGGGAGCTGGGTAGGGCTATGCAGTTAATCGAAAATTCGAGATAAACGATTATTGCATCATATACCGCCCACTTTCCAGTTGTACACATTTGTTGCTCTGCAAAGCTCAGTTCCACGAGAAAAAGACTAAAAACATGTACGGTAATGTAACGTTTGCAGCACAGGATGCGCGTCATTCATGGTTTTTAAAAGCGTGAAAGAGTGAGGCTGTTGTGTGTGCGCGTGCGCTTAGCCTAGGAAACGAGCAGAGCACACACATCTAACGCCATCTTAATGTGAGCGCTTTAATGGTCAAATACATGCACATTTGTGTCAGAGCACTGTGTTTAGTGATTATTCATATTAACCCTCATTTGTGTAATAAACAAACAAGTTGAGAATGAAAAGACACGTGAAAGAGAAACCATATCAGAGCCGCACTATTCTTAAAGTGACAGCGCGCAATAATCCTGCTGCCGCCTGTTTTTATTATGAATCAAACAACAAGGACAAAATCACTCCCTGCTCTTGACTGAAGGACTTTTGTAGCTAGTTTTTTTTTTCTTACAGTGAAGATGCTTAAAGCACAGTTTGTTTCATATTTTTATTCTGTTATATTTTTTTCCCTTTCCTTATTTACAGGGAGGAAAATAACTGTGCATATATACAGTTAAAGTCAGAATTATTAGCCCTCCTGAATTATTAGCGACCCTTTTCCCCCAATTTCTGTTTAATGCAAAGATTTATTTTCAACCCATTTTTAAACATAAGTTTTAATAACTCATTTCTAATAACTGATTTCTTTTATCTTTGCTATGATTACAGTACATTATATTTTACTAGATATTTTTCAGGATACTAGTATTCAGCTTAAAGTGACATTCAAAGGCTTAACTAGGCAAGTCATTATATAACAGTAGTTTCTTCTGCAGACAATCAAAAATGCTTAAGGGGGCTA
Organism: Danio aesculapii; assembly: GCF_903798145.1. Lineage (NCBI taxonomy): Eukaryota > Metazoa > Chordata > Actinopteri > Cypriniformes > Danionidae > Danio > Danio aesculapii. The sequence goes on along the minus strand of NC_079447.1, from coordinate 31,338,661 downwards.
ATAATATTGAGCTATTAAAATAGGTTTCAAAATATTTAAACCTGCTTTATTCTAGCCGAAATAAAACAAATAGGCCTTTCTCAACAAGAAAAAATATTATGAAAAATATTATGAAAAAATACTGTGAAAAATTCCTCTGTTAAACATAATTTGGGGAATATTTGTATATTAAAAAAAATTCACAGAAGGGCGAATACTTTGACTTCAACTGATAATCGTTTTGAATAATCATGATTACAAATATGACCAAAATAATCGTGATTATGATTTTCCCATAATCGAGCAGCCCTAGAGCTGGGTCTATTCTACGCAAGCTATGATGACTTTCACCTTGATATTTTAGCGCGGATGTATACCTGGCCAAATTGCACTGTAGGTGGCAAGAACGAGTCTTCGAACCTGTGTATTCCTACTGTGAAATAACCACATCAAACATGACGTGCTAACATGGATGCAGTTCACTAGAGTGAATCTAATTAATATTAGCTCAACATCTACCTATCAGGCACCTGTAGAGTTTCTGCGTTCGAGTAAAACTTATACAAATAAAATGGACCGGGTGCTTTTTAAAATGAATGACGGTGAATGAAAATCAAACCGGTGAGCCGTCTGACAAAAAAGTGCCCTTCTGAATCAAATCAGCAGAATGCCCTACTGGATCTTTCACTTACTTCAAAGACACCACTGACTATGATTACATGGACATTTGTAATCTAGTTATTTGCATATAGTCCTATAGTTATGACTTTAGTCGGATTAAAGTAATCAAAAATCGCTGTTTGGAGCTTATGTAGGCCTACAGTTCAAAATGTATGTTTAACTGAATAAACAGTTAGTAAACACAAGTACATCTTATTGAACATAATTTATTTTCATCACCAATTTTCATAGTAGAACAGTTTCTCAAGCAGTTTGTGATGCATTTTGGAAAAAGGAGATGAGCCCCTGGTCTAATGTTCTCAAAGACAGAATTCAAATGAGCCATTTTAATCTAGATTAATTCTAAGATTACAGTGCGATTTAATCTAGAATAAAAAATTTTATCTATGCCCACCTTTAATATTTGCATACGTCTATTTTACACTAGGTACAAATAGTTATACTTGAGAACTTCAAGAGAAAAAAAGAAGTCCATTAAAATGGCAAGTAGTCATACATTCTTTGCTAACAGGCTTCATGTAGTTGGCAAGGCTTCAAAACGGCCTGCTTTTAAGCACTGCAGGCCAAATGAATTAAGATTAATGTAATTATAATTATGTGGGTGTGCTGGAGTGAATACCAGAGTTTTTGCATAAATGTTTGTTTATACTGGGAAATTTGAATGTGTTCAAGTAGTAGTTTTGTTTATATGTAGCGTGACTGCAGAAAAAAACCATCCAATACTGTAATCTGAAACAAAAATCTGCTTAGCATTTAGTTTATGTAAAAAAAATAAATAAAAAAAAAAATATATATATATATAATTTTATTTTTTTTATGAAAAACAAGTTACATTAAGCGAACAAATGGTACGGTCATTAAGATGAGTGAATTTTTCAAGTGGTACTCACTGCAGAGCCACATGGGTGGACTTGAACTCCATCTTCTCATTGCTGCACTTCTTCTATAAGTGATATCACTGGGGGTTGGGCTTATTGGCGGGGTAGGTGTACGCATTAAACCGTTTATAGGAGGAGGAGTTGGAGCTCCAGCCAAGTGGTTCTGTGGCTAGAATCCTATCAAAATTTTTGTAGTTATCATAAGAGATGATATTTTTATCAGTGAAATTGTAGGGAAATATTTAAGAAATTATATTTGAAGACTATATATATATAAGTCAATTCACTTGTATTATTATAAAAGTGCAATGCTCAATATAAACATCGAAGGAAGTTCCGCCTTCCCAATGAAACCAATCATCAATCTTTATATCTCATGGTTCTTTGGGTAGAAGTCTGTACAGATTCTCTTGAACGCTGATAAGCCATCATTTGGTGACTACTGGGGGCTGCTTTCCACTCCATTTTTAGACATCTCTGGGGAATCCTTGCCGCTGTTTTAAAGTGCGTTCCACTTCATTAAGTCAATGAAGGAAGCTTAATTAGACATTTCCTCGCCTCCTCGATTTCCACTGAGGGAGCATGTCTGCTTACACTTCAGCACCTATATGTCCCAGAATGCCATACGGATGCGATGTCACCAAAGTTTCCAGGTGCTCGAGTCTCAAGGATTTAGGGCATTCCCTTTAAACCAGTGGTCTCCAGCTCAATTCTTGGAGGGTCACAGCTCTGCACAGTTTAGCTCCAACCACCTCCAACTCACACCTGCTTGGCTAGTCTTAAACACCTTGATTAGTTGGATCAGCTGTACTTGATTAGGGCTGCGGCCCTCCAGGAATCCAGGTTGAGACCTGTGGTTTAAACACATTCAGTTGTTCTGAATATAGTGGGCACATGTTTAATGTAATCAATGACGTACATTGAAGTTCTGTCTTTCAGTGTTTGCATTTTCTGATTACCATTGAAACAGTCTTAAAGGAAATTGGCGTCTCACTGATCTTTGCACACCTGCAGTAGCTCTGGCAGAGTAGCTTAAGCAACAGCCACAATGGGACGGGTTACTTCAGATTCTGCTGCTGATTTATGTAATCGAACCGTGACTTCTGCAAACAGTTTTTGAGATTTCAGGATTGCCCCATTTATTTAGATTGGACTTTGGTCTCGGATGACTGCCAAGTGAACTGACTTTTCTTGAAAGTGACTTTGTTTTTTCCATTGGCTATTCAAAATATGGACCTGTCTATCTTATTTTGAATGGATCCACAAGAGGTATTTTATAACTACATGTCATTATATTGATTTCTGAATTTATCCCCCCAGGATGTATGGCTTATTCCAGACGTCATTCTACTTTGGCTACATGGCTGTGTTCAGCACTGCTCTGGGAATCATGTGTGGTGAGTACAAGAAAAACTCCTCTTAAATCAAATGTTGCTGCATGGGAATGAAGCGTAATAGACACAACACCTCAACTTTTCGTTATTAGGAGCGGTGGGTTACATGGGAACAAGTGCCTTCGTGAGGAAGATCTACACAAATGTGAAAATCGACTAAAACTCTGCAGAGACGCAGCGGAAGAGCCGACACTTCCTCCCGATCGAAGCGGGCACAAAGTCTCCATTTATTTTGCAAGATGAGATTGTGGTATCTTGTACAAAATCTAGTTTTCCATTTTCTCAATGAATTAAACGTTGCGGCATGATGCATACACAAGGGGAAACCGAGAGGTTAAATAAACATGACTTTTAATTTTTTTTTCTTTCTTTTTTTTTTTTTAAATCGTTGATGTTTTTTTTCTCTCCAGAGGAAACGCAGGCAGTAAAAGGGGAAAGTACACCACAGCATTGCTTTTATTTCTTAGAAATTCAATCCCACCCAAAACAACCATTGAACAGATCTTTATTGATGGAATGGTCTAGCTCTCTTCAGTGAAGAGGCCAAAGTGTATTGAGAGCCTTTGTTCTATTATATGAGAATATTTTGGAGAGTGGGGTTTACGTCCATCCTCTTGCTTGTCTGTTTTGTATTAGAGTCGCCATTGTTGTGGTATCGTTTTACGCGCTTGCAAATCACACCAAAAACACAATGTGGTTTAAAATTCCAAAATATTTAATTTCTTTGCTTTTTCCATAGATAAATTGATGGGATACGATGCGAAGCGTCCAAGTTTAGCTCTAGCGTTTGCTTTCCTGTCGCTTGGTACATCAGATACACGTCACGATCCACGGCAGAATTTAGTGAGACGATCTGAGATAGTTTTAATGGCTTGTGTGACGTGATGTTTCCTTTTTTCCAGTTTAGTCTTATGTTGTCGTTTGGGTTTGAATGAAGTCTGCTGGTAAAGATAATATATGGAGGGGGTGGCCATGTATATAACCTTAATAATGTAACTGTAGATGTAGATCTCAAATGTATTTTGGTTGTACAGATTTATTAAAGGGTGTCTTTTCTTTCTTTTATGGACAGTCTAAGGTTTAAGGTTTGTTTGTTACTTTATCTGAAGGTTGGGGTGGCACATTTGGTTACATCTTGCCTGATATTGCATGGATTATTCACCAAATCATACGATCCAATTCTATTTGTTTGTTTGTTTTTAATCAGAATTCCACTTTTTTTTAAGGTGACCCCCATCACTACCCTTGTTCATTTGCATCTTGTAGGACGGTCTCAAAAATAAGTGCTTTGTTGACTTTGTGCTGCTCATAGAGGAGATAGTCATCAGCTTTTTTTATTATAATTTGTTTCGGGGTTTTTTTAAAGAGTTGAAAGGCTATTCGTTGTCTTGGATGGCCGATTCTCTCGTGCTTATTTTTGTATCCATGATCTGAACCAAAATTGTGAATGTCAAGACACAATTTAGGCACACATGCTAAATCTCTGCAGACATACTGTACAAAGTGAAGTTATTGTACACTTTACTCGATGTTTTTCATGGTCGCTAAGTGCAGACACACTTAGACCAAGCTGTTGTTCTTATTTTTCTTATGTTCCATTGTGTAAATACAGTATGTAACTAAAAAAAACGTTTGAGAAGTGGCAAAGCCTTTTTCTAAACCTCATTTCTCCCAGTTTAAAAAAAAAAAACATATTGATTTCTGGTTCTTCATGTCATGTTCCATGTGAAGTCTGAAGAGACATTTTAAACACAATATTAACTTGCTGTAAAAAGGAGAAAAAAGAAATAAACATTGTTTTTGAGGTTATGTAGGCATGGTTTATATATGAAGGAACAGTTGTTCTAATTAAAGATTTCTGCAGGAGGAGAGCAGAGTCATTGAATGGGAACTACAAGAATCACACACTCTCAGTATGTAAAACTGATTGCACTTTTCAATAGAATAAACTAATGGTGGGATGGCAGCTTCATATGTCTTCAACATAGTGTGTTTGTCAACATCAATTGTGAGATGATGGCAGTCATTAAAGAATTAGGGATTTAACAAATTCTACAATCAACATTGTCATGTTTTGTCATGGAGAAATATAGTTAGGGATGCTCCAATCAGGATTTTTGCAGCCGATATCGAGTACCGATTCCTTGTCATGGTGATCGGCCGATACCGAGTACCGATTCAGATTTTTCAAGCTTTATATAACTTTGCCACTACATAAGCACAGTTACCCTTTAAGTATAAGACCTCGCCTTAGCTAAGATAATAATTTAAGGATGTCGCATGCATGTAATGGTCAGAAGCAACTTTACAAAAAATGGTAAGAAAAATGATTAAGAATGCAATTTGGAAACATTGCTCATGTGTTGTAGCGCTGCTGATGCATAACCCGGGTGTGCACGTGCATCTGTAAACTCATAAATCAGTTGATGAGATCGGCCAGATCAGATTGGAGTATCCCTAATGATATTACAACCAATAGCAGGTGGTGGCACATCCCTGTCTGAAGCTGCGGTCACATTAGAGTTTGGGCATGCGATATTCTGTCATGCGGCGCTGCGAAAAGGGGCGGGATTAAACAAGCTTTTTAAAATGTCTAATCATCTTGTTTAATCCCGCCCCTTTTCGCAGCACACACACAAAGCCCAGTGTGACCGCAGCTTTAATGAGTGATTCATTTGAATCATTTGCTCAGATGATTCATTCAAAGTGGAGAATTGTTTAAAATTAAGCAAATGGTGAGCTGCGTCCCAAATGGCACACTATACACTATGGACTTATGAATTTACACACTAAACAGCATGGTATATGTATGTAGTGTCATCCCAAGTGGAACACTAGTGGGTTTTTAACTAAGCGGAAATTCAAACTGTTTCCAAGATGATGTTTGACATATTAGTGAAATAAATGACCAAACTACCAAATAATACCTGCCATGAGTATAAGCGCATTCACAATCAGGATGTGATATATTCACTCTCATAGGAGAATTTTGATTTCACAATCCAAAATAAAGTAATCCAACATCAACGCCTGATAGCTCCGCCCCTTCCGCTCCATGATCAAAGCTGTGGTTGTTGAGTGTGTGAAGTGTCCAACAGTCTACACTTCATTTTAACGGCTGAATAAGTGCATCATCTAGGTAATTACAGTGCACTTATTATTTTCAGAGTTTTCTGTGTGAATGCATTATTTATACTACAAAATGGTGTAGTGTAGTGCATAAGTATGCGATTTGGGATGCACCTATTGTCTTTATGAAAGACTCGAGTCAGTTCCTTAAAAAAAAACAAAGATTTGTTCAGGAAAACACAACATTGTTGCTCTGAGATTCACATTTTTGCTCGAGCAGCCATTTCATAAAAAGAGTCTAATAGGTCTTTAACTGGATTCCTGGAGAGCCGCAGCTCTGCACAGTTCTGCTGCAACCCTAATCAAACACAGCTGATCCTACTAATCAAGGTGTTTAAGACTATTAAACAGGTGTGAGTTGATTGTGTCTGGAGCTAAACTATGTAGAGCTGCGGCCCTCCAGGAATTGAGTTTTGAGTCCACTGGGCTAAGTAAAAACTGAGTAGGTTAACTTTGAAATAATGGAAAATTACAGGTAGGTATTGTTGCACCCTGGAGACCTCCAAGTGGGAGGGATTACACCACAAGTAGGTTGGGTAACCTCCAAGTGGGAGGGACTTGTGCTGCAGGTGGGCTGGGTTTAGGTGGAGTAGACATTAATAAAACACAACAGGTTACGGAGTATGTTTACACGGACCAGATAATGATATTTGAATACTTATTGTAATATTTAATACATAAGACAATATTCTGATCAAGAGTCGACCATGTAAACAGTGATTTTTGATTCATTTAATCAGATTAAGGTCATAATCAAACTAAACAGAAATCAAATTAGGACGTGGAGTATGCTGATTTCACTCGCATTATTGAAGTGCACTACAGATTTTCGCCACATTTTGCGACAGGATGGTCTATACACACACGGCTGTTTGACCCTATTCTTTGCACCTAGTAAGGACCACAGATACCTGCATCACAAAATGCAGAGATTTTTTCCCCCATTCAGTGTGTGGTATCACATTCCACTAAAACACACTTTCAGCAGTTTATACTCGCATCCAATAGCTCGTTTGTCATGGGGGGCATGCATGAAATGTTCCTGAATGAAAGTAAAAGTGCCAAACTGCAGTTAAAGTCAAAAAAGAAAAAATGAGAAACCAGAAATGACATGAAACTGCAGAGGAAATGTGGATAACCTGGTGATGCAATGAAGTTACTTGAATTATGTGCTTTAACATGTAAAACAGGATCATGAAAGGAACATTCAAAAGGCAACTCAAGTAAACGCGTTAATCATATGATTGTCTTATTCAGATAAAAGCTAATCATTCGATTACTGATGTCCATGTAAGCGTAGTCCATGTGAGGTTGGGCTAGGTGTAGACATTCATAAACCCCATATTACCATATTGGACTTCATGTCATGTTCCAAACATTAAATAGTAAAAATCTCCAGTTTTGTACAGCCCACTTGGAGCTCAAGTCCGACCCACTTGGAGCTGGCTTCGACCTCGGTTTATACCATTCTCGAATAACAGTTTTTTTTTTTGTTTAAGAATGGAAAGTGTCAAATTCGAGCAAGCAAGTAAAACCATTTCAAAAAGAGCTGAAACTTACCATGGTAACTTTCTGTGACCCTAACCTGGTCAAGACAAGTTTTTTTTTTTTTTGCTAAACCCCTTAGAAAGCGCAAGCAATGTTTGAATATTTAATTCTTGTGCACTGCAAAACTAAGTTTAATCGCATGCCAAATATAAAATATTAATCTTAAATCAAGAATATTTGTTTATAAGAAAATGATTAGATATTTAGTCTCTATATTTAGTTCACTTGGGGCATCGGAATTATGTGCATTTTGCCAAATAAAATTATCTGCCAGTTTGGTAGTAATTGAAAACCAGATTACTCCATGACAATTACTAAGTGCAAATTTAGAGTAGCATCAACTTAAAATGTCAAACAAGGTTAAACTCGACCTGCTCTGAGTTGATTGAATAACTCCGTTAAGCAGAGTTCAAACTGAAAACACACAAGTTTCCCATCTTAAAGTCTACTCAAAGCTCAAGTTTAAACTAAAGAGTTGGTTAAATCTCCTTTTTGAAATGGGCCCTAGCTTTGTTTGAAATAATTTTCATCAGTAAATCTGTAACATCTTATATCAGTTTCTGTGAAGACGTGTGCATTCCTACCAGGACTCAACTCACATACAACAATGACAAACCATGGTTCACTGTAAAACTCAGACAGCTACGTCAGGCCAAGGAGGTTGCTTACAGGAATGGGGATAGAGCCTTGTATAAGCAGGCCAAATACACACTGGAAAAGGAGATCAGAGTCGCAAAAAGGAACTATTCTGAGAAACTAAGGAGTCAGTTCTCTTCCAGCGACTCAGCATCTGTGTGGAAAAGTCTGAAAAACATCACAAACTACAAGACACCATCCCCCAGCACTGAAGACAATGAACGACTTGCAAACGATCTGAATGAGTTTTACTGCCGGTTTGAGAAAACCCCCCACACCCACTCTGAACTGCTCTTCACGCCACCATTAACACCTCCACCACCCCCCGCCTCCCCCATACCTGGACTTCAGTTTAGTGAAGATGAGGTGCGCCAGGTCTTCCGGAAACAGAAGAGGAAAAAAGCACCAGGCCCAGATTTTATAACACCAGCCTGTTTAAAGTCCTGTGCTGACCAACTGGCCCCCATCTTCACCCTGATCTTCAACAGATCACTGGAGCTGTGTGAAGTGCCCTCCTCCCTCAAACGCTCCACCATCATCCCCATCCTAAAGAAACCCAAACTTACAGGACTAAATGACTACAGACCGGTGGCACTAACATCTGTGGTCATGAAGTCTTTTGAAAAACTGGTGCTGGTCCACCTGAAGGACATCACTGAACCCTCACTGGACTCTCTTTAGTTTGCCTACAGAGCAAACAGGTCTGTGGATGATGCAGTAAATATGGGACTGCATTATGCTCTGCAACACCTAGACAGACCAGGGACCTATGTGAGGATCTTGTTTGTTGACTTCAGCTCGGCGTTTAACACTATCATCCCAAAACTTCTCCTGCCCAAATTAACTCAGCTTTCTGTGCCCACCTCTGTCTGTCAGTGAATTAACAGCTTCCTAACGGACAGGCAGCAGCTGGTTAAGCTGGGAAAATTCTCATCTAGTATCCGCACAATCAGCACTGGCGCCCCCCAGGGGTGTGTCCTCTCCCCACTGCTCTTCTCCCTGTACACGAATGACTGCACATCAAAAGACTCCTCTGTGAAGCTCTTGAAGTTTGCAGACGACACCACACTTATCAGCCTCATTCAGGACGGTGACGAGTCTGCTTACAGACAGGAGGTTAAGGAGTTGGTTGTCTGGTGCAGTCACAACAACCTGGAGCTCAACACGCTCAAAACAGTGGAGATGATAGTGGACTTCAGGTGAACCCCCCCCCCCCCCCCTGCTCTCCCCCCACTGAGCATCATGGACAGCATTGTGGCAGCAGTGGAGTCATTCAGGTTCCTGGGCACCACCATCTCTCAGGACCTGAAGTGGGACACTCACATTGACTCCATTGTCAAAAAAGCTCAACAGAGGCTGTACTTTCTTCGTCAGCTGAGGAAGTTTAACCTCCCAAAGGAGCTGCTGAAACAGTTCTACACCTCCATCATTGAATCAGTCATCTGCGCATCAATAACTGTCTGGTTTAGCTCAGCTACTAAAAACGACCTCCAAAGACTACGTCGAATAGTTCGGACTGCTGAGCGAATCACTGGTACAACCCTTCCTACTCCCCAAGAACTGTACTTATCCAGAGCGAGCAGAAGGGCTGCCAAAATCACTCTGGACCCCTCACACCCTGCACACTGCCTCTTTGAACTTTTACCTTCTGGTCGACGCTACAGAGCACTGCGCACCAGAACAGCCCGACACAGAAACAGTTTCTTCCCTCAGGCAATCCATCTCATGAACACTTGATGATAATAATTGTGGAGCCAACATCACTACTTGCCATACACTTTTATACACATATACACTTATTTAACCACACACTTACATGCCAATTTGCAAATAACAGCTGCACATATAACATTGTATATAGTAATAAACACATACATACACTTGTCAATCTGTATATTTGCACTCACTACTTCTATTTTTTTTTATATATTTATTATCTGTTTTTTGTCTTGTCTCTGTTATCCTGTTGCACTGTAGAAGCTCTGTCACGAAAACAAATTCCTCGTATGTGTGAACATACCTGGCAATAAAGCTCTTTCTGATTCTGATTCTAAAATAATAAAAACATAACTCTGTTGATGTTACCTTTATGATATGAAGTTAAACTTGTGTAAAATCAATCACATATGCTATCACATTAATGCATTGATATTGATGCACATGAAATGGTATGAAAATGTCTCTTTCTTATGTGATATTACTACATTTCAAAACATTTTTACAGGAATATACTTTGCCTTCATAGCCGGAATTAGGATAATGTTCTCCTGCTACTGTGTTTTTGCTCATTTTTCCACCACATCATTAAAACAATTGAATAAATATTGCACACCGCTAATCTGAAATCTCTAAAGTTAGTCAAAAATCTTTGAATTTATTCCTTTTCTTGGAAAATACAAGCATTTCTCAATGACTTATAGCAGGGGAAATTTGAATTGTTGCGCACACAATCAGCCTGAACAGCTATATTCAAAATGCAAATCAAAATTTCATGCTCTAGTCCTACAGTTATTGCTTTATTGAGTTACAAACAGTTCCTTAATGACTTTTATCCAAATTTGAAGACCACAATCTTTCATTAAAATGTCAAATATTCAATAGCTTGTGTGTGATAGCGAAGCACTTTGAAATGAAAGCATCTGCTCTGGCAAAGAGACAAATTCAACAGTGTTTTTGACTTTTATTTGAACAGCTTAACAAATACATAAATCACAACAGATCCCATTCCCTATCAACTGCCAACACACTGATACACGACAGCTAGAAATAATTCGATTTATTTTGGATGTAGATTACGGTTAAGATCTGTGTGATCTTTCATTACAGGTGTATTTTTTTGTGTGTGGTTTCAGTTGACCTTCTCGAAGTATTCCTTAGAGCCATCTGGAGTGGGTTTAATCTAAAAAAAAAAAACACAAACATACATAAATCCACAATAAAAAAATACCAACAACAAACCTTACGCCGTCCAACATTATATAGAGCCTTGAAAACAGACAAAGTTCATGGCTAATAAAATATGACTTCTTCTGATCAAGTTTGCATTGTTACAGTTGCTGTTTATTCCATCCTGAATAGAAATGCCAAGTCCGTAAAATCTTATGATGTGCATAAAAGTGTGTATTCTCATTTGAGGAGCTTTATTTTTTTTAATTGACAAAAATACATGTAAATAAATTGGAAACACATTTCCAGGGTTCCCACGCTTCTTAAAAGTACTTGTATTTCAGATAAATGGAAGTACTTAAAAACAAACATATGTCCTTTAAAGTGCTTGAATTAAATTTGTTTATGGGTTTATTTCAACCGTTGTACTCAATTGTCAAACACAGAAAGAAAAAACCGAGGAATTCTTAAATCAAAAGTCTTGCATTTAAATCTTGAACAATAACCCTGACAAATAATCCACGTTATCATCAATATTTCACAAACTGTATTTGAATATCACCATTATTTAAAGGGTTTCTGCAGGTTTCACAGAGTTAAATTAAAAAAAAATTATTTAATTTTTAACATTTCTAGGAGCATTATAAATGAGATTTTGGACTCATCATAATGGGCTAAAGGCTAAGGAATTTTTCAAATGGCCCAACTGGAAAATATTTTTATTTGTCCTATCAAAAAAATTCATTTAATACATGTAATAATACATTAATAACAAAACAATTTTATATTTAGATCTTTCTTAAAAACAAGCAAGCTGTATTTATACATTTTGTTTTCAAACATAAACTTTCTTTAAAATGAAAAAAATGAACAAACGTTTGAAAAGTTTGAAAAACTATAATAAACTAAATGTATGCACAACAATATGCCCAGGTCGGTGTCCTCAGCATGGAGCACTTTTAAACAAACCTAAAAATGACCTATTTAAATAAAAAGTTGAAAGTTTTATTGAGATGGACTGTTGGTGATTGTATGGGTGTTGGCCAAATTGAATAGCTATACGTGAATAAAGTGAAATTAAGATGATTTAAGACCTCCAGTTGAAGTCAGAATTATTAAACCCCCTGAATTATTAGCCCCCCAGTTTATTTACCCCCGATTTCTGTTTAACGGTGAGAAGATTCTAAACATAATAGTTGTAATAACTCATTTCTAATAACTGATTTATTTGATCTTTGCCATGATGACAGTAAATTATATTTGACTAGATATCTTTCAGCTTAAAGTGACATTTAAAGGCTTCAACTGTACAACACAATATTTCAGTAGATTTAAGATTATTAATGCCTAAAAGTTTGATTTTGGGATTTAAGACATTTTAAGACCCCTCAGACACCCTGATTAAATGTAATAAATTGGATTACAATTCTTTGGACATGACATTTTAAAACAGTCCAAATTTTTGAAAATAATTACGCTGACATTTTAATGTAAATTTAGATGTTTAGATTTAATGTAAAATTAGATGTAAGTGAAATGTTAAGTACAATAAGAACTTTCATGGCACTACATATGCTAGGGTATGAATTACAAAGGTGCTTGATTTAAAATGAATGGTGCTTTAAAGTCCTTGATTCTGCTGTTCCTGAAGGAGAGAATCCTGCGTTTAGCTAATAAATTAATTGATGAGCAACAATAAAAAGGATGACTTTGCAGATCATGTGATTGGTCTGCTGATTATTCCAGTAGTCCAATCCCAATTTATCTCAAATGTTGTTTCGATCATTCTAGAATTCCTGTCAAAAGTCTGTCAAAGGGGATGTTTTCACTTGAATTCATTTTCTCTGATTGGAAATCGATTTGATAAAACAGAGCTATTTACATTTGGCTAAACGTGTCTCTGATAAACGGATATGATTCCGATCTTCAAATCCTGCACTATATGTAAATTTGACTAGGTTACGTTGACTAAAGTGTCAGATAAACTGCATTTTATTTCAGTATTATTATTACTCTTTACATATAAAAATAGTTTTTACTATTACATAAAACGTTTGTTTTTATCATACAGACACAAGACCTTATATTAATTTGCCTATACTACTCAGCCAAAACACTGTGCCTTCGTAAACAAACAAAATTATGTATTTTTCTATTGTTTTTTTTCTCCCCATTCACAGAGATCGGCTACTACAGGTACATTATGTGTCTGTTGTTCATGCTATCATATGATATTAATGTAACATTCTAATTTAATCAAGTTAATGAAATGAAAAAATATAATATGATGAAACGTCCCAAATAGTAATCTGTGGTGTTGCATGTTTGCAATAATGTTGTTACACTTGTTTGTCTAAACTTACATATACATCGTTTCAACAACAAGATGCAGATTTAAACCTGTCCAGTTTCTCCTAAAGTAGTTTGAGTGATCCAATTTATAGTAGTATTCCTGATATTCCTAATATAAATCGGATCACTCAAACTACTTTAGGAGAAACTGGACAGGTTTAAATCTGCATTTTCAGGGGGCATTTACACCTGCCCTTTTCACGATTAGATAGCGATCCAATCAGAAAATCACACATGAAGCCTCATAATGATTTTGTTTAATTATCATATATAACGGTTTCGCAAGATTTTCACAAGACCATTTTTAGGGGTTGCAAACAAAAACAATGGTCCCAATATATTTCCTGTCTTACATTTTTTATTTCTACAGCTTCCGAGAATCCAAAAAGAGCCACATATTGATAGTGTTATGATAGCTGTTTTAACATTAAATTATGATTGAATTTCCTCTTGTTCCAGTTATGAAATAGTTTGATAACAAGCAGGAAATATTCATGGGCCAATGACATGACCACATTGAAATGGTCTATGGTGAATATGGTGAATAATCAGGTATCGACCTCCGAATTCAAGAGACACAACAGCACTTGTTATTGTACATGTCTTCTGCATGGAATTCATAGGAAAATAATGCTACATGGGGTTTCCCCGGTTGCACCAACATTATTGATCATTTGAGCCAGTTTCTCGTGAATTGTTGGTTTTGTTCTCCTAACCACATAAGACGGAAGTGCTAAATTTGATAATAATATATGCAATATTTAAATTGTTCTTAAATTTGCATATTTGTGCTGTTTTTTTATATTAGTAATAGTAAATTGGAAAAAAATGGTTACTCATTGACACCTGCACACAGACCTGGAATTTATCTTTGTAATCAACATGGACAAAGACACATTTATTCGACTTGTCCATTAAATCTTTTATAACCACATAAACTTTTATAAAAAGGATTGATGTGTTAGTAGTCTAGCTGGTTTAAGAAGTTGAGATGTCTCAACTTTTTGATGTCTTTTATGCAATAATCATGTAATCAAACAATGGCATATCTGTAAAACTGTACTGTGGGCAGGGGTGGAAAGATTACTGAAAAAGCATACTTAAGTAAAAGTACCATTACTTGCCTAAAAATGTAGTAGAGTAAAAGTATCTGTTGTAAATATTACCCAAAGTATGAGTAAAAAGTAGACCTTTTAAAAGTACTCATGAGTAGTGAGTATTATGCTGAGAAAAGCTGATGCATTTACATGTCATTTGTGGATGTTTGTGTGTAAACGTAATATTCTGTAGTACATTTAGTTATTGCCCAGCAGGCACACAACATCATAAGATGTTAATATCAGGTTAGATTTAGGTTATGATGTCAGGTGACCAAAATTCAATGTCTAGCTAGCTATGGACAACGTTATTTTGACGTCCAATAACGATATCAAATGACATTGATATTTGGCCAATTTTTGGTTGTTAGAAAGTGACCAAAATTCTATTGATGTCAAATACTGACATTTATTCGTCAGGTATGGCAACCATAATCCAATGTCTGATAGATGTCATAGTGGTAACTTTGACACAACATCAAGCTGTAACATCATTAGACGTTGATATGTGGTTGATTTTAGGTTTGACATTAACGTCGGTCTGACGTTGAGTACTGATGTCAACCCGATTTTCCTTTCCAAACAAAATGAAGTGTCCCCACGACATTAATGACAATGACAATATCAATCTGACGGCATGTTGACGTCTTGTGCCTGCTGGGTGTTTAAGGCCATTTCGGTCATCATACAGTAAACATTCGTCATCTTCTCATTAGCAGATGTGCATCTAAACAGTGTCTGGGTCATTGCGTGTAAAGATCTTCTTGGACACTTTTAATGCTTCCAAACAGTTTGCTGCAAAGTAAAGCGCAAAGTAAAGCAGTAGTTCATTATGGTGCTAATTACCGTCTATGTGTGAATTGATTGGACAGGAATCACAGGGCTGGTTTTTTAATCCCCATAGACAAGAAAAAATAAAGTAGTGACTGCAGGTTGACGTAAAGTAGTGGAGTAAAAGTACCAATACTGCACTAAAAATGTACTCAAGAGAAAGTAAAAGAACTCATTTTTAAAACTACTCAATTACAGTCATTTGAGTATTTGTAATTAGTTACTTTACACCACTGACCGTGGGTGACTTTGGGGTCCAGCTGGCAGGACAGACTTCACCGTGGGTTTCCACAAACTGGAAGGCCTTGACCAAACGAAGAGTTTCCTCAACAGAGCGACCGACCGGTAGGTCATTTACACTCATATGGCGGACTATTCCATTTGGATCAATAATAAAAAGACCCCTACAATGTGAAGCATCATTTAGTGAAGGATAAACTGAAGAGCAAACCACCAAGTAGGCTAAATCCAAAACTTATTTACCTTAAAGCAATTCCAGGACCCTCCAGCAGGACACCATAATCTCTAGACACTTGTTTTGTGAGGTCAGCCAACAGGGGAATCTGGATTTTCCCCAATCCTCCACTCTACAGGAAAAGCAGAGTTTAGTTTATGAGCTTAACGTTTGGCAGGAATTTGGCAATTCTGCTGCTAGTTTCCCCAATCCCTTGATCCTCCTTAAGAGAATCCAGAATGTTTTCAATGTGTAAATCAAAATGTGTGCAACTTCAGTCACATGCACTGTTTAGACTGCATTCATGGCTGCGTGTGCATGGTGTTTGCAAAGTGTAGTAGTAAAACCTTTCTCGGGGTGTTGGTCCAGGCCAGGTGGGTGAAGTGAGAGTCCACAGACACACCAACCACTGCACAGTTTACATCGTGAAACTCGTTGGCTTTGTCACTGAAGGCGACAATCTCTGTGGGGCATACAAATGTGCTGCCGGGTGGGCAGATATAAAGAAATATTAAACAAAAGTAACTTAAAAGAGATAGTTGACCCAAAAATGAAGATTCTGTAATCATTTATTCTCCCTTCACATATTTTGAAGAAAGCTGAAAACCATTAACATCTTTGGTGTTTGTTTTTTCTGCTATGGATGTCAGTGGTTGCAGGTATTCAGCTTTCTTCAAAATATATTCTTTTTTTGTTCAACAAAAAAAGTTTAGAACCACACATGGGTTACTAAATAGGGAGTACGTTTTCATTTTTGTGTGAACTATCCTTTTAAATTATTGTAAATCATGCAAAATAATTGTATAATAACAACAATATAAAGCATTTAAAATACTTTCATAAATTAATACAAAAATAAACCATTATAAAATCACAATGGAAGTTGTTTCTTTGAATATTCTCATAATGAGAATCTTTTTCTGTTTGCATGTTCCATATTGATTTTGATTAGCAGTTACTTACAAATAAAGATGTTACTATATAAAAAGTTGCTAGTTTTCTATGGTACCATGATGCATATTACAATTAAAGGTAAAATTTTCCCAAAAATGAAAATTCTGTCATCATTTACTCATTCTTTACTCTTTCAAAACCTGTTTGAGTTTCTTTCTTCTGTTCAATATTACAAAGGAGGAAATACTGAGGAATCTTTGGTGAAAAAAAAAACAGCCATAGTAACTTCCATAGTACTTTTTTCTACTTTGGATGTCAATGGCTGCTTTTTCCAACATTCATCAGAATATCTTCTTTTGAGTTCAACAGTAGAAATTCATAAACATTTGGAAGCCCTTTAGTGTGCATAAATGGTGAGGAAATTTAAATTTTTGTGTGAAACATCCCTTAAACAGATGAGAAACATGAAATGTGAAAAAAAAAATACTCTACAACCAGCACTGCTGTAAAACTGGGCTGGCGCTAAAGTTCTCCATTGCTTTGACGTCATGAGAGTCATGTATGCTTCCATTGAAAGATGTCCGCAGAAATCACTATACCAGGGTTTCTGCACCCTGCAGTCAAATTTAAGACCCTTTTAAGACCATTATGAATGAGATTTAAGAGTTATACGGGGCTAAACCAAGCGGAAACATCACACTATCCCTCATGAAGCCAATACGGAAGTAACTGAAACTGCAATTCATCGACTCGCCTTTGGGGGCTAGCTCCAGGAACTCCAGATGTTCACTGACAGCAAGGCTAAATTGGCCAAATTTACAGCTGATAAAAACATCTTTACAGCTTGGTACAAAAGTTGGTTTTAGTGCATATAACTAATGTTGCCCTTCATGACAACTGTAAGGGGGGGGTGAATTTTTTATAACTCATCTGTTCTATTTTTATTAAGATTTATTAAGTCTGCATAATTAAGGGCGTGGCCACTTGAGTGACAGCTAGGTCTCGCTGGTCATCGTTATGTAACCTCAGCTGATTCCGGCTGATTAGCTGCTGAATTCGGCATATATATTGTTTTTTTGTTTTGTTTTATGTGGCTTTACACAGTCAATTGCCTTTTGGAATTATTACCAACAATTATCAGATAATAAGTCATGCTGTGAGTGAAGGTGAGTGAATTTATATATTTATACCATATCTATAAAAGTATTTGTTTTACTTAAGATAATTTATCATATATAATTAAACATGTAAAGCACTCCAGAATCTGACAGATTGATTAGCTTTAGGCTATAAAACATCATAAGTCATCTGAAACGTTGTCATACAGTGTTAGGCCTGGATTTCAGAAAATAGCCTTGCATTTACAAATGCACACTATATTTGAAGTTTTTGGGAGTAATTCGGTTTTCCTCCTGAAGAAAAACATCATAAGAACAATGTTTAGTGGCTCAAAAGTATTACAACAGTGTTCAAGACTAAACACTTTATTAATATAGTACACAACCAAGCGGTCAGGACACAAGTCGCAGGTAATGAAGTATTGAGCGTTCCTCCCAAAGAAAAGCCAGTCTAAGCAATATGCTAGCAGTCATCTGTAGTTCCGCTCATGCTCCACCTCTTTGCCCTTTTTTGGTATCCACCAGTCGGTGTGATGTTGCGCAAACAAAATGGTACGCGTTGGCCACGCCTACATTGCGCTCTTCAGAAACCTATGGGTGACGTCACAGATACTGCGTCCATATCTTTTACAGTCTATGGGCAAAACACTAAGGATGTTTGTAACAGCCCAGTTGGTCCAATGGGATTGGAAAAAAAAAACAAATGTTGTTGGTGTTCTTAACCACATATTTTAATGTGTAAAAAAACAAGAAAACTCTAGTTGTATACACTTTTTTTTTAAATTTATTAAACCTTAAGTTTCATGCCTATTTATCAATATTATGTCCACTCACACTTACTTCCGTAAATAGTTTTTGTGTAAATGGAAGATCATGTAAATAAGGGGTGTCCAAACTCGATCCTAGAGGGCTGGTGTCCTGCATATTTTAGTTCCAACCCCAATTAAACACACCTGAACCAGCTAATCAAGCTCTTTTTTAGGTGTACTAGAAACTTCCAGGCAGGTGTGTTAAAGTGAGTTGGAGCTAAACTGTGCAGGACACCGGCCCTCCAGGAGGGAGCGAGTTTGGACACCCCTATGTAAAGGGATATATTGCTGTTATAATCATAAGGAATTATTTTTCTTAATTAAGAGAATTTGCTGTAAAATGTCTATCAGCTGTTGTGAAATAAGCATCTCTTTGCAATACAAAACTGCATGGACACCCTGCTATACACACTACAAATATGTCACAACCTACAAATACAGTTCTACATAAAGGTACATATAAAAACTAAATACATACAATGAAATATAAAACTAAAAACATCTAAATCAAATACTGACAAATACTAAAGCATAATGTTTTATTTGACAGAAAATAATGCCTAACTTACAAATCGAGTGGATAGAAGAAAAGGACCAGGTATTTGCCCTTGAAATCTCCAAGGCTGATCTCCTTGAACTCTCCATTGATAACAGCAGTGCCCTTGAAGGGAGGCGCCGCTTGAGTGACCGCTGGAGCCCATCTGGCAGTGCCTGATATTTACAAACACCCATGATGGATTAGTCATGATACTGTGTTTAATAGAAGACTAAAAAAACTCACCAAATTTAAGACTTACTGATTGAGAAGCAAGCTTTTTGTGCAGCAATGCAAGTGAGTGGTTGTGGGGCCCTGATCACAGGCGCACCATTACGAGGGACCAAAGTCTTCAATCCACAAACTGCAGCTCTTCTGGCCTGTTGTGAAAAGGAGGGACATGAATGAAAGAGCCATTATATGGACTGGTTATCACATTTCAACAGATAGCAGCATGCCCTTCACCTCTTAAACTAAACAGGCCCATTAAATAAGTAGAACAAATAATGTGTACAGTGCTGCTAAGTGGGGGTTTCCCTCATGAAAATTAACTATAACCTTACTACTACAAAATGTCAACTATGTGGATGTAGTTAAGAAAAGACACTGTTGTTTTTAATTTACATTTTATTTTGTCCTGCACTGGGCCATAAATCTCTATATTAGCAACACTTAAATACACCAAGTTTAACAGTCGAGTTCTTTAAAATAATCATAAAAAAATATATTAAAATACGTCATTTTACTCTCTAGCCTTTGAGTGTTATTTTTTTACCTGTATTTTAGTTTATACATACATTAATTTTCCTTCAGCTTAGTCTCTATTTCAGAAATTGCCACAGCAGAATGAACCATGAACCACCAACTATTCCGGCATATGTTTTATGCAGCGGATGCCTTTTCAGCCGCAACCCAGTACTGGGAAACAACCATACACTCTCGCATTCACACACACACACTCATACACTACAGCCAGATTAGTTCATCCAATTCACCTATAGCTAACTCCTTTGGACTGTGGGGGACACTGGAGCACCCGGAGGAAACCTGTGCCGCCCTATACATATATTAGGTTTCTCTTGTATTTGTAATACAAATTTATACTTTATTTTTATTATTGTAAAGCACGTTGGATCAACTATTGTTGTGTAAAATTGTACTCTATAAATAATGTTTGCCTTAGGGTTGTGCCTATAGAATCATGTATTGACGGTAGGCAAAGATATCGCCAAGAGCTGAGACCTATGACGATTTTAAAGACGATATTTAGCTCGTTTCACATTAATGTAGACCTATTACATGTTTTAATTGCATTATTGAATAAAATTAATAGTATTACTATTTTTAGTCATCATCATCATTAATAATAAATGAACTACAAATAATTTGACAGCTTCAGCTGTTCACATTGACATCACTTGACCGACACTTTCGGATAAAAATTGAATTATAATTTTAGAATGGTAAAAAGAGATTCAAAATAAATAAATATTAAATTTAGAATAAATACATAAGATCTTTGAACTGACTTCACCTTCACTCAGATTTTGTGCTAGAATGATTAGCACATTCAAACATGATTTTAGAAAACTTGTAATACTAAAAAAAAAACTTTTAAATATAATCATTTTACATAATGTTGATACCTGTTAACAATTTTTTACCCATTCGCCTGCTGTATCATGATAACTACAAAATCACCAAGGTTTAGCTTAGGCATGGGACGATAACCATTTCAAGGTATACCGCGGTTTGGAAAAGTCAAGTTTTTAAAACCGAAAAAAAAATTCTGCTATACCGTTCCTAAGGTATGTGTAAGACTTTTATTAACTTTTTTGGGTTTTTTAGAACCACAGCATCTCCAGCAGAAAAGATATCTAAAGATGCCATTTTAAATTGTAAAGAAATCAGTGTTTTTGAAACTAATAAAGACAGCAGAAGTCAATGATTCATTTAGACGGACATGCTTTTTTTTTTTTTTTGCTGCAAAATATTTTTAAATGTTTCTCAAAATAAAATATATTGTGTTCAAAGGGCCATGCCTAGTTTAGCTACACTAACGGCGGTAATACAAATGCTCATCAATGCACCAAAAAACATACTAATTTACTATTTCTAGTTACCATTTTTCACTTAAATTAAACCATGCTTAAGTGTTTGTTTGTGCATAATTAGACAGGTGTCACACGTTAATAATTAACTAGCTAAGTTACATTTCAAGTTGGGTTAAAAAGATACCCACTTTAATAACTTAGTTATAACAAAATATTTGAAAAATATATAGTGTTTCTTAATTATTGTCATGACTTGTAAATCGCTTAGTGCATATTGTATAATCTGTATAAAGGTTAAATACGGTGAATCGCATCTGCTAAGTAAACGACGAACACCGAACCAAACACAATTACATTTACCAAGAAAGGTACATCAACAGTTAGTCAACATTATAACTGTTCGCCGCAGACACTTTATTTATCGTTATTGCAAAATGAAACTTACAGAAGTCCCGAGAAGTCTCCCGATGGTGGCTGCCATCTTGCCAATGTGTAGTGCAATACGTGAAAAGCACTTTGAGCGTCAAAGCTGCGCTTTGCTTTTGCATAACAGTGCCCCATATAGGCTGCTGACGCACAGCCTCCTTTGCAAGCAGTTTCTGAAAAATAGCCAAATAATACAAATACATAATATAGTTTAAAAGAGTTCTGAAAACTACATTTATAAAATTGTATGGCCTGACATATTTTTAAAATGACCAGTTTGCTTGAATTGTATACAGAAAAAAAATGCATTGTTACATCAGTCTATTAAAATGCACGTTTTCATTGTCTTTGTTTTTTATTAGGATTCTGTATTTTTAAAAGTTTGTGTTAAACCATGACCTATACAATCTTAAGTAATGAGCAAAATATGTATTTAAAATATATTAAAGGTTTTATGTATAGCAATGTATATGTAAAAGGGGCTTCTGAAGGATAACGAAGACATATCTTTTAGAATATACAAAACTTTGTTATAAAAGGGAATTATTAAACTGTGAGGCATCAGAAGGTAATTTGGATGCCTTGAAAGTCATATACCAAAGAAATATTTCTGAAATCATCCAACCTTAAAAAACAAAGTTATATATTTCAGTTTTTTAATTCATCAATAAGAAAAATTATAGAATAATAATTTCGTTTTGGGAGTATTTTCCTTATTTATTTATTCCCCCAGACCATGCTGGAATGTAATTGGATGATGTGTGAGCACGTGACATGCGGAAGCGTCGCAGACTCAAGCATGTCGCTCCTGCGTGACCTACACAAGTTAAGCTTTATTAGCCAGAATATGAATTGTTCAATTTAATAGAGCATTCATAAAAAAGCGAAAATGGACCCCAACTTACAGTACTGGCAAAACAATGGACAGGTACTTCATTAACTCAGTGTGTTGTTGTAAATTCGCGTTGTGAATTATATTTGTCTTCTTTATGAAATGACGAGTGCAGAACTAAAATAATACATCCTTGATTTCGCAGTCTTTTCTGAGCAGACTGGGTCTCTGGTCCAAAATCCTCGACCCCACTTTACTGTTATCACAGGTGTGTAGCTGCTGCAGCAGCACAACAACATGATATAAAGCTCTATTTATATGTATTATGTAGGATGGACAGAACGAAAAATAATATTGTTTGCATGAAATGAACGACAGTATAATGCCCTGTTTGCTTTTGTATAGGCTGAAATAGAGGAGGCCCGGACGCTTATTCAGAATGAGGGAAATACACAGGGAAAAAATAATAAGGTAAGCAACTCTTGTCTGTTTGTTTCCGTGATTTAAGGAGTTTAATAACCTGACAGCATTTCTTTATCTCTTTTTAGGTCTCTAACGCCTGGTTACTGTCTCTTGTAAGTTATTTTGTATAGCTTTATATTGTTTATTTTGTCATTTATATTTTTCAAGTGAGAATAACTTCTATGCACAGATAACTGATTCCTCACTAATGTCACAATAGAGGCTAAGGCATTCCCTCAAGTGCCAAAAAATGTATAAACACAGAGTATTTTAAAAAGGATTAACAAAAATTATAAAAACATTTGTTTATTTTAGAGTACTAGCTAAACATAAAATAGATGAAACAGATCATTCTTATAAAGTGTTACTTTACAGATGAGAATGGTAGACTGAGGTAAAGTTGGTTTTATATTCACACATTCTCCTTAATATTATAATGTCAGAAAAGTGTCATTTAAAAATTCTAAAATCATATTAACCACCAATGACTATCAAAGTACAACATCATTTGCAGTCTATTAGATAGTGCTAATGTTGTTTTGAAGGCATAGTTTAATGAGATTTCAGACACAGTATTCAAATTAGCATGGTAAACAATATAGGGTCCGTTAAAATGAACAAATGTGCGAATATAAAACCAACTTAACATCACTGAATGGATATCTAAATGTGGTTTAAGGCTGTTTGTTTTGCACTAATCTAAACCTTGCTATTCATATTTTAGTCATCGGTCCATAGCGATACTGGATCCGTAATTTCACCAGCATATCGTTCTCAAGGTAGCAGAATTGAGTTTTTTTTTGTGGTTTGTTGTAATTTATAAGATAAAAATATTCCTTCAGCTGTTTACAGCATTTTGCATTAATTTTGCATTGAGAATGTGCTCTGATTACACCTGTTTCTCTTGATTTTTCAGTTTTTCTGCCTATTTCTGCCCCCTTGGTGAGTTAAAAAAATAGTAAAATGTGGTGTCCGTGCATGATTGTTGAGTTTTTAAAGACTAAATGTTTTTAATAATTTTCAAATGAAAGATTGCTCAAAATCTTGTTTCCGCAGGTTGTTGGGAGTTTAATAGCCCACAAAGGCATCAAATCTGCAATGTTTTGGCAAGTAAGTACATTCTACATTGTCTACATGTCTTGATTTTATGTCATTTCTTGTCAAATTAACCTGTTTTGTAATATTTTTTTCTATAGTTTGTGCTCCACACATACTGTGCAGGATTCAATCATGCTAACAGAAATGCAACTGCAACTAAGGTAAACTTGTTATTTTGTATTATTATCATCATTATTATAATTAAGTCACGGTGGCACAGAGCGTAGCACAATTGCCTCACAGCAAGAAGGTCACTGGTTTGAGTTTGCATGTTCTCCGCATGTTCCCGTGCGGTTTCCTCCGTGTGCTCCGGTTTTCCCCACAGTCCAAAGACATGCGAGACAGGTGAATTGAATAAGTTGAATTTGGTGAAATATAAGTTAAATATGGGTGTTTCCCAGTGTTGGGTTGTGGCTGGAAGGGCATCCACCGTGTAAAACATTTGCTGGATAAGTTGGCGGTTCATTCCACTGTGGCGAACCCTGATTAATAAAGGGACCAAGATAAAAAAAAAATGAATGCATGATAATGAAGTTTAATGAAACAAATGGTCTTTGTGTTGCTTAGCAGACTGTTATATCCAGTTATTTATTTTTTTCTTAGGATAACAAAACCTCAGTGAAGCAGTCCCTTCTTATACTTGGAGCTGTTTCCTACTCAACAGTTACAGGGGTAAGAGAGCTTTTTTATGTCACAGTCCTGGTTTCTCAGTAATAAACCATATTCCTCTGATATCTTATGTTGAGAGAGTTGTTGACAGGTTTGTGAATCTCATGAAAGCTTCATTAGTGTCAAAACAGAGATTATTTCAAGAGATAATATTTCAGTTAAAGAAAATTAAACGTACAGTAATGTAGGACCATTTGAATTCATCAAAATGTTGTGCATTTTAATATTAATATGATTTTAATACACATTGGGGATCATTAATAGGGACTTCCTGATGGCTAAGCTCACATGGAACCTATGCACACAGATATCTGCAGATTTTTTGCCCATCATTAAGTCTATGTATTTAATTGTGTAAATGTGTGTAAATTTATATTTATTCAGTTTTTAAATTCATTTCACTAATAATATTATGATATAATAATAGTAATGTGAAAATTTTCATATGATTTATTTACAATACAGGTTGTAAAGTATTATGTAGATATATTATTCTTTAAGTAGATATATTATATGAGAGACTTGCTTTATTTATCAAATAAGATATCTAATTGGATTTGCATTGTAAACATTAAATAAAAGTTCTAAATGTGTATATATATTTTTTTCATATATTAAGTTTTTCTCCGGGTGCTCCGGTTTCCCCTCACAGTCCAAAGACATGCGGTACAGGTGAATTGGGTGAGCTAAATTGTCCGTAGTGTATGGATGTTTCCCAGAGAAGGGTTGCAGCTGGAAGGGTATCCGCTGCGTTAAACGTGCTGGCGGTTCATTTCGCTGTGGCGACCCCGGATTAATAAAGGGACTAAGCTGAAAAGAAAATGAATGAATGAATATTAAGTTTTTAGTTATAATACTCCTAAAATCATTCTGCATAAATCTGCAAATTTTACACAAATTCTTTGCAGAAATAGCAAAAAACGTCCGCAGATTCTGTCTGGCCCTACTGATGGCTTAGGGTCATCATAAAAGAGAACTGCTACAGATCAACAGAATTTGTCACTGGCCCAATCTTTTTAAACCTTGGCAAATTTGTATTTTTATTGTGCAAAGAACCATACATGATAACTTCATTGACATTGATTACAATTCAGAGAATCTCATCTTTATGTCTACAATGTAGATTGCGTCAAAGCAGCTTAACATAGATGTTCTAGTAAAATAAACTTCAGAAAACTTTAAAGCTTCAGTTCACTTATCACAGTTGAAGTTCAGTTTAGTTCAGTGTAATGCAAATGTCACTGCTGAAAGCCGAAAGTTTCATCATTTAAGTACCTGGGTGTATATTGGAATCACAAGCTCGATTGGTCTGAAAATACAGTTGAGGTGTACAAGAAGGGTCAGAGTTGCATTAATTTATTAGGACGACAGATCTTTTGGTCTGTGTCAGACACTGTTAAAGACTTATGAATCTGTGGTGTCTTCTGTGATTCTGTATGCTGTAACCTGCTGGGGAGGGGGACTGTTGGTGAAAGAGAAAAACAAATTAAATAAGCTTATAAAAAGGGCAGGTTCTGTTGTAGGGGTGTGTACTACCCACTATAGAAGAGATTGCACACGATCGAATGATTGACAAAATTTGTTAGTATGATGAACCACGATAGTCAAGCCCTTTTTGATACAGTCCAATCATGTGCAAGCTCTTTAGCTCAAGATTAATTCAGCCCTGGTGTTACAGGGAATGATACAGGAAGTCTTTTTTACCAACAGTGATCAGATTGTATAACCAAAGTCATACTAGATGAATTATGCTGGATTGTAATAGCATTAATACTGTAGATGAACTAGTGTCTACTCGTTGTTTGAAACTAAGGTGTGCAGTATGAATGTAATTTTATTAATAGTAATGTATTTTTATATATGTAACTTATTTTATTTATCTTATAGTCTAAACAAACACATAAAACCTAATTTTTTATTAAGTCATAAAGATTAAAAGTAAAAATGTTACCCCTGGTAACATGCTAGGGTTTTTCCAAAGAATGTTTTAGTGAGTGTCCTATATAGTGTTAAAGCTTGTGATGTGAAATTACTCAATTTGGTATACTGTTTTCCATCTTTTTACTCTTGAATAAACGAATACATACAAAATATAACAGTCTTGATGAGGACGTTGCCTTCAATAGCAATTGGATTGAGCAGCTAAGATATAAATAAGATGTGCATTATTACTGGATGTGTGCATTGTATCATATATTGACTGCATCCTAATTTACCAGCCAGGTGTCTGTAGGTTTGTTAATCCCTCAAAAAAGCAGAAAGAGAAAATGTAATGTTCTTTCTGAATAACCTTTACAAAGATTAATCTATATTTAATTTGTAGATTGATGACTATGCAGTTTTTTTTACATTTGATTCTGTACTTAAACACCTACAATGTTTGATGTTTCAGCGTTATATTTATTAGCCAGTAAAATTGGAATCAAGAGTTGTGAAACTGATTCATAATAATAATAATAATAATAAAAGAGTATAAACAAGACTAAGGTATAAATATATACAGTTGTCCCCCCTGAATTATTAGCCCCTATTTATTTTTTTCCCCAATTTCTGTTTAACGGAGAGATTTTTAACACATTTCTAAACATAATAGTTTTAATAACTCATTTCTAATAACTGATTTATTTTTTCTTTGCCATGATGACAGTAAATAATATTTTACTAGATATTTTTAAGACACTTCTATACAGCTTAAAGTGACATTTAAAGGCTTAACTAGGTTAATTAGGTTAACTAGTCAAATTAGGGTAATTAGGCAAGTTATTGTATAAGGATGATTATTTATTATTAGTCATTTATTATTAGAAATGAGTTATTAAAACTATCATGTTTAGAAATGTGTTGAAAAAAATCTGCTCTCCTTTAAAGAGAAATTGGGAAAAACATTAATGGGGGCTAATAATTCTGACTTCAACTATATATATATATATATATATATATATATATATATATATATATATATATATATATATATATATATATAGTATATAACTATCTCAAATGTTGGTGTCATTAATATTATTTTGTTCATAATAATACAAGATAACATGGCTCTAAATATTTTTTAAAACTTATTTTTGGTTTTGCAGATTAAATGTTGGCAAGGCAACAATATTAATAAATAAATACAACAAATAATTTGTGGAGAACATGCATGCCATTTGAATTTATTTGCATTTTCGAATTAATACATCGCAGTACTATTCTACACTATAATTAAAATGTTTTTTTCTGATTTTGCCGTCTCTTCCAGGCTCTTCCTCAAATTATACTCCAGCGTTTGAGACTCATCAGTTCTGTGACTCAGACCATCTGTAGGTCATTTTTGCCTGTTCCTCTCGCAGGTACAAAATCATCCATGTTTTTTTTTTCAATATTGTTACTCCAGAGTAATAAAACCTTTAAAACATTTTAAATCAAGTGTGTTTTTCTTAGCTGGTCTAGCTGCATTTAACATATTGGTGGTGAGAAGCGAAGAGTCTGAAAATGGAATAAGCGTGTTCGATTCTAATGGTAATGTTGTCGGAGTCTCAAAGGAAGCTGGTTTTAAGGTGCGACTGCAACAGAACTCAATACTGTGTGCATTTTCTTTGATATCTCACACATAATCATTTATGGATTATTGGCATCATTTCATTTCAGGCTGTAAAGGAAACGGCTATCTCAAGAGCGACTCTCTTTGGTACCACTGCAGCTCTTCCTACTTTTCTGATGGCTCTCTTAGAAAGGTACAAATCAAAACTGTTTGCTTTCCACTTCACAGTTTGATCCTTAATATTTTGCTAGTGTTATAAATTGTTTTAGGAAGTAACATCTGTCTATTGTTCAAATTGACTACCCTTTCGTTATGTTAGTGTCTGTTTTTGCCCCATTGACTTTCATTAATATTACATCATGGTTTCCGCTACATTCATTCTTCCATGGCGGGGCGCCACACCAAAATTCACCCCGCCACGGCTACATTACTTCTCATTCAAAACATTCAGTCTGGTTGTTTTTTTAATAGCGGGATATAACCTCACCAAAACGTGTTAAAAGGTAAGTGAATTATAACAGCGCGACCTTTTCTGTAATCATAGAAGTGCAGTGCGTCATTTGTTTACCCTTTAACATGACATGGTAACTGACTGAATGACTGACTGAGAGGTGTGTGATGCTAGCAAACACGGCGAAGCTTTCAGTTAAGATGAACACAGTTTCCGTTTCACTTTACTTCAGGACGCAGTAATGCCGCTTGGTAGGTCTATTGGAGACATTCATAAATATTCCTAGCAAATCTAATGAATGTTGGAGACATACTTGTTACATAAACGCACTAAATCACACTTCAGCAGCGTTTATTTGAGAGCACACAAGATAATCTGCACTCGAGCAGCGTATATTTGAGGGTGCGCAAAAAGTTTTGTGCACGAACAGAGGAAATCAGCACATGCTCATATTACTTGAATGCGCTCTCGACTACTAATACTGCGCTCACAACATTTGTTATTGAAATAACGCCACAGGTAGTTGGTAGATCTGTGTAAAAGGCCCAACAGTCTGCTGCCACAGCTGGAAAAAATCCTAGAGGAAACACTGGACATTTTTTTGATT
Source organism: Danio aesculapii (assembly GCF_903798145.1). NCBI lineage: Eukaryota > Metazoa > Chordata > Actinopteri > Cypriniformes > Danionidae > Danio > Danio aesculapii. Next base: position 31,309,306 of record NC_079447.1, on the reverse strand, counting down.
GCAAAGCCTTGACACCATATAATAATGCATTCTTGATTGTTATTGGTTTTCCCTGTTGGGAAGAGGTCAAATTTGTCATTTTTACTGTTGATCATCAGTTGGCATCATTAACCCTTTAGATAGGCCTGTGCAAAAAAGTTTCTGGCTTTTTTATGAAGTTCTACAGAGTAAAACAAGAAATTATAGTACATGTGCATAAATACACTTACTATATTTTCTATGTTCTGAGAGCTGAGGAGCTTATTTAGCTTTTCTCAGACATATCAAGGTAAGTGCACAAAGTTTACTTATACACACCCTGCACTCCATTTAACTCCATATAAAAGCCAGAAACCAAGTTTTTTGCACTGCAATTGATGATCAACAGCTAAAATTACAAATTTGACCTCTTCCTAACAGGGAGACCACCAACAATCAAGAATTCATAATAATATGGTGTCATGGCTTTGCAATCAAAATTGTCATTATAATGGAAGTCAATGGGGCAAAAACAGCCACTAACTTAAAATGGTAGCAGATTTGCCCAGATTGTACTGTTGAGCATTTTCCCAAAATTTGTCACCAAAAATCTTTCTATTTGCTGAAGCACGGAGAAAGTCGTGGCCAAATTAAGACTCAAAATCACCTCAGAGTTGATGAAAATGTCCCCGACAGCACACAAGGGTTCATTTATTTATTTATTTATTTTTTAATTTTACTTTTTTGGGGGGAAACAAAACCCTAAACATTTTGGCTAAGTGCCTTCATTAGTGTGTAAACCAATTACTCCCACCTCCCTCATTTTAAATCTATTACATTTACGTCATCAATTATTTAAATAAATTAAAAAAACATTCATTCATTCATTTTCTTTTCAGCTTAGTCCCTTTATTAATCTGGGGTCGCCACAGCGGAATGAACCGCCAACTTATCCAGCATATGTTTCACGCAGTGGATGCCCTTCCAGCCGCAACCAATCTCTGGGAATCATCCACACACACACTCTCCCACACACACTACAGACAATTTAGCTTACCCAATTCACCTATAGTGCACGTCTTTTGGAAACCAGAGCTAAAAAAACATCAAAAGGAATATATTTAAATTATATTTAGATCACTAGGATACTTCTTGAAACAATGTTATATTAAAAAATCAACACCGTATAAGATTTCAGCAACGCAATAGTTCGGTGCAAACTACACTACTGAGATGGTGTTATAAATAACATGTACTCTGCTCTTGTTGTTTCAGGGCCAAGTTTGTCCAAAGGAACCCAAGGTTAATCGCTCCAATTGGGAGCATGTGTACTGTCATTACTTTTGGCCTGATGATTCCTGTGTCTTTCAGTCTTTTTCCGCAGCTGGGCAAGGTAACATTCGATGTGTGACATATGTTAATTGTTAGTGCTAATCCATAACAAATCAGCTCATATTTATAAATATATCGTCAAGTTTCTGATTTTTTTTAAAGATGAAGTATGTCATATTGACACCCAGTGGTTGAACTAGGTATTGCACGCCTGGTTCAAAACACATGCCACAGAAGTGTGCTCAAGCTTTAAGTCTGATTTAAATCGTGTTCTAAATAAAAGCAACGGCACCCGATAGAAGGAATATTTTCCATATTAAAAGGAGTTTTTGTCCTAACCAACACCTGAAATTATTATTTTAGAAACAGCTTCTATTTCTTGCAGCTGAACATCAGAAAACTGACAATGATCACCTCAGGTACACCTCATGTGCTTTTATTTAGTGTTAAATGCTAATAATGTGTGCTTGAATGTCATTTCACATGACATTTATTGCCACACTACTGAAACCGGCAGCAGATAATTAACCTCAGATCTTAAAAATGAAATAAACCATTTGAAATTGAACTTTAGAACTGTTACTCTGTGCAAGCCAACACATATCAGTGATTCAGCATGCACATTTAATATTATTAAAGAGGTTTAATATGTATTAATTAGATTATAAACCTTACCATTTTGATGTAATGCAGTAAGTGCACTATTCTGTGCTTCTGAATGGCTGTATTTAAATTTCTGTCGCGTTTCGCCAGATTGCTTATCACTGCAAATCTCATCACATAGCTTTTTTTCACAGTGTTTTTAGAACACAGGGTTACGATGTTACCTGCTCACCTAATGTTAACGCTCATAATTTTTATATTGTTTGCTAATGAATAACCTCATGTGGAACTCTGAATCCGCGTCTCATTTCGGAGTCTGCTACTGTCCACTGAAGGTCACATTTCTGTCAAGGACACACACTTTGAGAGCCCTCCTGACCGAAATACGCGGTTTTCCACTAAGGCAACCTGGGGTGCTGAAATATATTTGGCTAAACTGGCATTGGGCGGGTTAAATGACCAAAACAAAGACAGTCGTTCCGGCACGCAATGCACATTTTCAAAGCATAATATCTGACTTCAGCATTGTTTTTCAGATAAACAAGAATGTTCACTTGGCATGTTTCTTAAATATCTGCAAATATATTATTGTATTTTCATGCTTTAAAAGAGTCAGAAACTTACATACAGCACATTTATCTTTTAAAATTCAATTCAATTAAAGTTTAGTTGTATAGCGCTTGTTAAAATAATTATTGTTTCAAGCAAATCAGAAATGCATTCATTGATGAGTATAATTAAAGTTAAGCAACTTTTGTTTTTGCAGATAAAGAAGGAGAATTTAGAAAAGGAGTTTCAGTCACTTGACGGTAATGAGGAGCTGTTTTACCACAGAGGATTGTAATGCTGACATTGCAAACTTGCCTATTTGAGGGTGACTATTATTGACATTTTTTGCAGACACAAAAGAACAATAAAAATAATACAGTATACTAAATGCCTAGTTCATTTTTTGCAACTCAGCCTTTACAAAAATATTTTATTAATAATGAATCAATGCTACAGTAGTGCTTAAACAGCCCTGATTACGCCATTTTAAAAGATTGAAATTATGGTCTCCAACAAAAGGTAAAATAAATGAATAAATGCTTCTAATATAAATTGCAGCATTAACTCTTTTCTCAGTGTCAAAAAACCTCTCTGCTAAATTAAAAACCCATCATAGCAGAACTTTAATGGCTAAAGGAAGAGGGACAAATATATGTTTTTGAATCTGTATTAATTTAATAGCTGCATTTCAGGATGAAAATGGTTTAAACACTTCACTGAAATGGATCTGAACAAATAATACTAAAAGACACTTAAACATTCATCACGTCATCAGACCCTTTTTTCACTTTTGGACGTTTTAAATATATTAATTGTTCACATTTATTCAAACATCAGAGGAAACATCAATGTTTGAGTTAGGTAGAGTCTGACCATCCTCATATATTACAAGACATATTGCATGTATGATCAGAATGTCTTTCAGGATCTCTTTAGGCACAGAGATTAGTAATTGATTACAAGGGGATTACCATTAAGAAGATTAAACAAAAAGCACAAAGGAATGTAAATGTCAATATTATATGCACTCAATGGAAATGCAAAATGTGGGAACAAAGTTAGGAATCTAAAAATTAGGAATGAATATTTATACTTTCAAATACTATATATTAATAAAAAGTACTTTTACAGGAATATACCTACAGATTGTTAATTAAAATCATATTCATTCCAATCATTTTGGCACTCTGGTTTTTCAGGATTTAATTTCTTTACATTCAGCATTTAATGGAACCCAATTCTATTTTAGATTAACAAAGACATATATTCACGGCTACTGTTTTTCAGCCAATGATAAACTTCCAGTGAAAGGTTTACATGGCTATTTTAAATTTCATAAGTTTCCTTATACAGCATGTATATTCCTTATGTAATGTAATTAAAATATAATCTGTTAAATAGACTTAAGCATTCATTTAGTTGTTCAAGCGTAAAATGAGATGAAAGACCATGTAAACACTAGCACCGTCAGTAGCAGCAGGCAGAAACTCCATTAAAATTATATTTGTAAAATAAATTTCCATATTTTAAAGACATGGTGCAAAAAAATGAATTTAATGCAGTGCATCTTGCCTGGTCTGATACCCATTTTATATCATATAACTATCAGGCACTGAAGATCACTGATCTTTGAAGAAATTAGATCTTAAACGTGGAAACTTTGTCATGGCGTGACTGGAAGCACTTGGGCTGGCTGAAAATTTAAAGTCTGTGTGCATACTAGCCATTAACAACACTATTATTGTTTTACAGTTAAATGTCTTTTAGTTATGTATGAAGTAAGCAGCTGAGAGCCCTTTTACATCAATGTGCAATGTTTTAATCTTAAAAAAAAGTTAAAACCGCATGCAAAACTATGATTATGAACAACTTAATTAGATACCTCAGGAATGCTTATGCATATATTGTTCCTTAACTTGGATCAAAGTGCTACCAAAAGGTTTGAAAATTATTATTTTTTTAAATCAAACCTGTGTTGATGCTTAGAAATATCGCATTCAGCATTAAATCTTAAATAGACACGTTAAGCAGTCATGAACAAATTTAGGACACCCTATTGAATTTCATGGTTTTCATAGTCCTTGGCAGGATTTAATATTTGGAAGATAAATCCTCAGATGAACAACATCACATGACATATCACACCATGTTATTATTTACAATATAAAGCCAAGATATAAAAGCCATGGGTGACAAACTTAGGATAGTTTATGATTCCGATTACTGTAGATCCACTTTTAGCAGTAGTTACTTAGGCCCAATCCCAATTCTACCCCTTAGCCCTTCCCCCTCATTTTGAGTGTTCATGATTCTCTTTAGCTTGAAGGCGTAGGGCTAAAGTGAAGGGCTAGATTGCCCTTGAAATGGAGATTTTCCAGGACCACACTCGAAACCAAGGGGTAAGAAAATTTCACAGAATACACCAGCCACAACGGCAGCACACAGAAGTCAGGAGATGCACAAATGAGTATTTTTGTCATCATTACGAATTTTTACAACAAACAAGCACATGTTTTAATACATTCATAACCGCGTTCGTGTTCTACAATCATGCTTTAAAAACAAATGCTAAATTCCTATATAGCAGTCCCACAACATTGTCACTCGAAGACACTCGAATACCCTGTCAGAAAAGTCTAGTGGCTGTGAATGACCTTTTTACAGTGTCTGCTATAATGTTAATGGTGTTTTTGGTGTGTTTACATAGATGAATATGGCCACTGTGTAAATACACAGTACAGTTACGATCTTATTGCCACATTACATCGTCATGATATCATTGCCTTCAGTGATTTCCTGAAGATAAATACCAAAAAAATAGTGCAACTGGAATAACTACAGCGGTCTCCGTCATCAATCTCATATGAAGCAAGAGATCATAATGACATATGGCGACCTGTGCAGGTGTTGTAGTGTTATGCCATTTCTTAGCGGTAAATTTTGAAGCCCGTCCCCTTCACACTCTGTTTCAAGGGCCAAGAGGAAGGGGAAGGGATAGAATTGGGATTGGGCCTTAATGTACTGATTGTCCTTAAGACATTATCAGTCTTTTAGAACATTCTGGAGGACTTTTGGAGTTTTTTCATCCCCACACAATTTTTCTGTGAGGATGAGGTTTGGATTTTGACGGGACTATTGCAACACTTGACATTTTTTCTTACTGTTGTCGATTTGCTTGGGATCATTGACTTGTTGCATGAAATGATTTCAGCTCAGATGTGTATTGTTAACACCTGAAGGCCCCCAATGATAATTTCAGGCATTTGATTAGCAGTGCCTGACTTCTGTCAATACTACATGTTGTTGTTCATCTGAGGTTTTATTTCCGAAATTTTAAGACCTGCCAGATTTCAGATCATTTTTAATGTCTTAATATGATATAAAAAGAAACATAATTTAATAGGGTGTCTTAACTGTTTGTAGTTATATTTTGTATGTCTTTATACCTTTATATTTCTATATGACCGGCTCGCATCTTCAAAATTAGACCAATATTCTTTTGAATGTTCCAGTTCAATATGTGATCTCACTGTAAATGGTAAATTCCTGAATGTGTTCATGCCTGTGGGTCAGGATCCAGCGACTGTTCAGATCTTCAGCAGTTGCTCAGCCGCTGCTAAGTGAAACAGGAAGTTCTCAGTCGCTGGAGGATAGTGCCGCTGCTTCAGACTCTCCAAAGTCAGTTTAGAGTTGTCTGCATCATCAGCCAGAGACATCAAGTTACTGAGGATCTCTTTAGTTTTGACTGAAATCTCCTGGAGATAAATTGAAACATGGAAAAAAAAGTGGTTAGGTTAAACTAACGTTGTGGGGTTTGCATTTTTGGATAAAGTTTCTGTAATCTGAAAAAGATATCATCTAACTATAAAAGAGTCATATTTGTTGAAAATCAGACTAACAGTCTAAAAAGGGTTTGAATGAGTAGATTTTAAAAGAACATCAAAATGCCAGACACAGACAGTTCAAACAGAGTTCAGCCATTTATGGTCTAAATCTAAGGGGCTTTGGGTTTTAATCATTTTTCATTTATTTGAGAATGGTTTGCCTTATAAATGTCAATACTGTAGGAATGAAAATTATCATATGCATTTGTTTATATGTCTTTTTCCACCAAAGAAGGCTCACACAAATTCCAAAGGCGGATACTGATAAGGTCAGGGCCTGGTGTGTGGACTTAGGGGGGGGTTTACGATGTGGTCCCATGTTGATTGGTCAGTTTGAATGTCTCAGTATTTATGCTTTGGTCACATGGTCAAGAAAGAGACAAAATAGCTGGTAAACTTTTGCTCTGCCTCTTTTCTTGGCCTGTCTTTTCCTGATCTGGTTCTCTCCTGCTCTGGAGGTCATCTTCTCTGCCTCTTTGAGGCCTACTTGTCTCTCTCTCTCTCCCCCTGTCTCTCTCTTTCTTTAGTAACTTTATTTTTACATTTAAGCTGGGTAAAACTTATATCATATGTTTTTATAATTTCAAATTTTATCATATTTTTTACAGTTATTTGTAACTAATTCAGTTGTAACCATAGAGAATTATTGTCATTAAATCATTTCATTTTCAAGTATTTGTGAATTACATTTGATTTAACATCAACACATAATTGCTCCATATTGCATACACTACAATCACATAATATCAACGCTCTCCCACAATTTTAGCTATTAATACTGCCATTATTATACCATCATGCTGATAACTTTTTAGTCGCTCGACAGAACAACAGTTCGAACTGCTGTGGTTAAAACCCATTCTTACAATACTTTCTGGGGGGCTTTTGTCTGCATGATCCGAAGATAACAAGTGACGTGCAGTGAGGTTTGTGGCTGGTGAGGCATTGACTTACAAATATATGCACCCAATTTATTTGCCTCCCAAAAAACAAGGTGGATGCCACAGACAACTATAGACCATTTTGAGGGATGCAAACAATAACAATGGTTCTAACCTAGTTCCTGTTTTAGATTTTTAATATCTATAGCTTCAGATCATCCAAAAAAGGTCCACATATTGATAAAAATTTTATGGCAGCCGTTTTAACATTAAGATATAATTTAATTGCCTCTTGTCACAGTTATGAAATAGTTTCACAAGCAGGAAATGTTCATGGGCCGGTGAAATTGACACATTGAAATCGTCTATAATAAGCATCACAGGACCACAGCGGATACGCGGACCGCTCGCTCGCTCGCTCTTTCAATTTTGAGAAATTTTTGAGCAGAGATAAACATAAACTAACGGACTGCTTGAACTTTACTTGACTATGTAGAAGAAGAGCAACCACCGAAAAAGAATAACTGTGAACCCGCGTGCGCCCCCTTCATTGAGGTAGAGCTACTGCCTGCCTCACCTTATGTCTTTTCAGTGGGGCTTTATGTCCTTACACTACCAGACATTCGTGAAATACATTATCTATTACATGGAAAGTGAGGACATACAATAAAAACATCTACAGTGTATAAAAACATTTTAATAAACCATCACATTGGCTCAACCCAGTTTGCAAGGGATTGCACAATTTGATGCGAGGCATAGCTCGGTGCTGCCTCACCTCGCTGCTTACAGTGTAATTAAACAGGAGATATGCAAAATACAGCGATTTTGATCATAAAATCGATTGAAATGATTTGAATCATACAGAAATTGCATTTATAGCACAAATCAGTGGACAAATATTGATTTTATCATACATCTGAGGGTGATGACCGCAAATCTCCGGAAGATATCTCCGGAAGACTTTTTGTGCATGTTTTGATAATTTTGAGTTGCATTATGCAAGTCATTTTTGTAATATATGTTGTGGAAAGAAGTTAAAATACTGTAAGTATTTACCAGAAAATACAGCATGTTGTGTAGTTATTCATAGTTCACCTTAATAACCTGTGCATCTGTGCGATCAGCGTCCTCTGCAGCCTGAACTATGAAGTTGCCGATCTCTTTATGGAGTTTCCCCATTGACATTGCCTCTATAAACAGACGGTACAGTGGGTTAAACATCCACATGTCGATTCAGCTCAGTGCCAGTCACAAATCTCTCACCTTTGGCATTTTGTGAAACAGTAATCTCACTGTCTGGAAGATTAACAAACACATCATACAAGTCTGATCGGTCTCTGACTTCAGGATCGACAAACCCTGCCACATACCCTGCAGAGAACACAGAAATGATTAATAATAGTACTACATGTAGCAAAGTGTGGTAAACATATCAATATCTAGTGTATTAGAAGGAAAAGAAATGATCCTTACCTGTACAGACCTTTAGGTTTTCCAGCTCATCATTGTCCAGGTGAACAAAAGGGTGAAGGATGGACCAATCTTTCCTATGCCACACTAGACCAGGAAGAGCTCTGCTTTCACAAAAAAAAAAAAAAAAAAACTTTTTTTTTTTTTTTTTTTAAATCACACCTTAAAATAAGGTTTCACTAGATAATGTATCTAACATGAACTGATAATGAACAATGCTTGTACAGCATTTATAAATCATAGTCCAACATTTACTGATGTATTATTAACATCCAAATTCATGCTAGTTAACATTAGTTAATGCACCGTGAGCTAACAATGAATGACTGAATTTGCATTAACCAACAATCACTAGCAAAAACGTTTTGTTCATTGTTTGTTCATATTAGGAAATTCATTATCATTAACTAACACACCATAATGTAGTGTTACCATTTTTAAAAAAAAATCACTATTATCAAAAAAATTATATTTAAAAGTTTCATGTTACATTTTTTGTTTTGTTTTAAAATTTACCACTTTTTTATCAAAGGTTCATAAAATTTGTAAATTATTCTTTTACGACCATCAAAGAATCTTGCTGCAAATGTATTTTGTTTCTGCAAAAATATTTTGATTATGTTTTTAGCAAAGCTGCGAAGACAACAAAGTTGTCTTGTTATCCAATCACATGAGATCAGTTGTGGTCAAGTCATATGAGTTTTTCTGTTGCACATATTTATATTTGATCAATGGTTTTATTGTAGTTTTTCATGTTGTCCTATATATATATATATATATATATATATATATATATATATATATATATATATATATATATATATATCTCCACCTATCTCCACCTAAATTGAGTTTGTAATTATTTGAGTTTGTAATTATTTTATACTTGTGTATATGTACATATTTTATGTAGATTTTAGACGTGTACAATTGAAGTCAGAATTATTAGCCCCCCTGTTTATTTTTTGTCCACAGTTTCTGTTTAACCGAGAGATTTTTTTCAATACATTTCTAAACATAATAGTTTTAATAACTCATTTCTAATAACTGATTTATTTTATCTTTGCCATGATGACAGTAAATAATATTTTACTAGATATTTTTCAAGACACTTTTATACAGCTTAAAGTGACATTTAAAGGCTAAACTAGGTTAATTAGGTTAACTAGGCAAGTTATTGTATAATGATGTTTTGTTCTGTAGAATATCAAAAAAAATATATAGCTTAAAGAGGCTAATAATTTTGGCCCTAAAATGGTGTTTAAAAAATTAAAAACTGCTTTTATTCTAGTCAAAATAAAACAAATAAGAGTTTCTCCAGAGGAAAAAATATTACCAGACGTACTGTGAAAATGTCCTTGCTCTGTTAAATATCATTTGGGAAATATTTAAAAAAGAAAGAAAAATTCAAAGGGGGCTAATAATTCTATATACTATATATATAATCTATATATTTTATTTTCATTTACAATCCATTATTTCAATCCATAATTTTTTTAAAGCTGGAATTTCAAAATGTCCATAATATTATATTAATGGAAAAACTGCTAAAACATTGTTTTCTGAGCACTAGAACAGCATGTCAGAATGATTTCTCAATAGCAATGTGACAATGAAGATATTTTGAATAACAAAATCAAGAGAAGTAATTTTTAAATTTACAATATAACTTCTACATATTTTAGTAAATCTTCCTCAATAGGATTAAGAATGCTAATTAAGGAAATTTATTTTTCATAGAAATTTCAGTGTTTACCTTGTGAACTCCAGCAGTGCCTCAATTCGTGGATGATACACCACCACTCGTTTCTTCAGCATTAGTGCTGTGTATAGGATGATGGTTTCCATACCAAACTGTGACACAACATCTAAAAAAATTTTTTTTAAATGATATGTCTTATAAAGTCTTAACTATACTGCAACAAACTATAAAGCTTTTTTTAACTGAAATGAGACGTTTTTTTGGAAAGGTTTAAATAAAATTTATTATTAAGCACATGGCTATGATAAGTAAAAGTATATGATGCATTACATCAGGTGACATTAGCTGTTCAGTTCTTGCTAAATGCTACTGGAAGTGCTTGTAATGTGCATTAAAATGTTCATTGTTACCTTTTAAAGAGCCAGCCAGGAGAGCCTTCCTGACATCATAATCTTTAAGAAGGAAAGAGCCGTTCTCATCACTCTGGCATATTCCTTTAGTCAGAACAGCAATGTAGCCTTCCATCATCTTCACAGGACTTCCATGTTTCATGTATGTCCTGGACAAAATCAAAAAGATGCTTACAGACAAAAATAATGACCAAATAATAAATAATGGTGTAGGCCAGCAAAAGTAACGTTGGAAATTATGAATATAATTCTGGAATGCTTTTGAATATAATTCTCATTCTGATCTTGTTTTAAAGAACAGACTTTATATCATTTAAATAAAAAAAGTTATGTCTATTGTAATAAAAACGTACTGTGATAAAACTTTAATATTTTATACTTTAATTTTTATTTATAATATATAAAAATATTATATATATAGAAATCCACAAATTAGTTCAGAAGATTATTGGTAAATCTTTTGCCCTATCTCCAGTTATTTATCATCCTCCTAACATTCCTTCTGTCAATATGTGGATAAATCGGCCATTTTCTTACTCTTAGAAAAACTGACTCATGACTTGCGTCAAAAATCAGATGATTTCTGGCATATCTGGAATCCTCTATGGCAATTTTTGAACAATGTATCTTAAAAGACTATTTTTATAATTATTTCATATTTGTTTTAAAAAAAAATTGTTAATTTTACACTTCATAAAAGACTTGAATTACTAGCCGATGGACGATTGTATAATAGTATAATTGTATAATATATTATTGTATATGATGACATGAGACACCTATACCAGTGTCATTGCAAATCTTTAAATAAATGTTTATAAAAAAAGCAAATACATATATATATATATATATATATATATATATATATATATATGTGTGTGTGTGTGTGTGTGTGTGTGTGTGTGTGTGTGTGTGTATATATATATATAAATGCGTATTGTAAACAAAAAAGGTTGTTGTTTTTTTTACTTGCCTGTATGTCAACTTGTTCTTGGGGACTTCCGAAACCAAAATATGGACTTAATTTAATTTATTTATTATAATTCCTCCTAGTGGCACTTTAACACTAAAACCATTCATTCACATACAACACAGGGAGTGTGTTAAACATACCTGCACAGAACTCTACTGAATGCAGCGTATTTTTCAGGGTTGAAGTCCTTAGCTGTGACAACTATTGAGAAATGTGTCACCTTTGAATGAAATGGAACATTCAGTTATCATTTACATTAAAAATATGTACTTTAGGCTAACACACATATAAATAGAAGAAGTCACAAAATACATTTTAGTACGCACTGTAATATTTTATAACTCCCACCCTCTCAATTGTCCACAAAAATATTAAAACCTGAATGAAATGCTCCACATTGTCCAGATGGAAGTTATGTTTTGGGGACTCATTTTGAGATTCTTGTCAAACACAACTCTAGATTTTTTTTCAAACTAAATTATTATCTAATAGTAATTTTATTCATGCACACTCACAGAGATTGTTAAATAAGTGGTTAACACAATGCTAGACATTTTTATTCAGCCCCACTCTTTTAAGTTTATCCATTTACATAACTCATCCAGTCATTTGTGATGTTATTGTAATTTTCACCCATTAAAGTACTCTAGAATTAGGTAGATAGTAGGTTAAATCTCTAAGTCTCGTACCTTTTTAAGCACAGTGGGCTCCTGGACCTCGACAGTGGTGATGTAGTACCACGTCCGACAGTACTGTCCAAATACAAAGGTGTGCAGTACCTGATTGTCCAGCGTCAAGCAGCATTTTCTCAACATCACTTCTCGAAGATCAGCATCGATGGAAGGATAACACCAAACCCAAAGTGTGTCTGCATTTACATCCTTCTCTGTGGAAAAGAGAAATTATGTTACTAGCAATATAATAATTATTTTATAAATTATACTGAATTCATGTTATTCAATTTCATGGCGTTTTCTTCTACACAAAACCAAATGACAAAATGCTAGAGAGTGGCTGCCTCAGTCCACATTGACTATCACTGTATATTGTCACCACAGAATGAAAGTGAATGGTGACCAGGCCAGAAAGAAAAATATTCTTCCATGGGTTAAAAAAATATATATAAGGGTCAATTAATAATAAGAGAATTGTATTTCTTGTTTAATTATCACTTTATTTTATGTAACTTTTGTTAACACATAATCTACACATATATAAATGGTTTAACACTTCAGTTTTTTTAACTTACCAATTAGTCCAAGGCTCAGCATCAGCTCTGGTGTAGCCATATCCCATAACTTATTCAGCGTAGTCTGGTTTTAATACGCTATGTTTATAGTTAAAACAGTTTATATCTTTTTAATGTTTGGAAAACATATGGAAGTCTTGTCAGCTCGAACAGACACGGTCCACTATGAAACACGACGGTATAACTTAGCCTATCCAGAAAACAATTAAAATGTACAAAAAACCCCACAAAAAAAACAGATTATTCACTTTAAATATGCAATTTTTATATAAAATGTCTGTGTTAATATTATTAAGTCGCTACTATCATATGAGTTTGGTCGAATCCGTTGCTAAGTTGTAATAAATCCGTTAAGTGCAGCATAGGAGGACAAAAAAAGGAAAAAGAAATATATATAAATCGAAAACTTGTCAAAAACACTAAGCATCCACTGATGGTCAAGTGATCAACACGCTTTTTCCGGGGTTTTTTTTCCGTCTGGCTTCAACTAAACATTTATAATCATACTGCCATCTTGTGGTTTGGTGTGATTCAAGTTGTCCATTTCGCAGACCTATATATATATATATATATATATATATATATATATATATATATATATATATATATATATATATATATATATATATATATATATATATATATATATATATATAGAAAATCAACTAAAATCATTAAAAAAATACCCACTGGTCCTACCCAATTTAGCCACATTGCTCGAATATCCTTTGTTTGTTCGTACTTTATATTATATTTTATATTTAAAACCACGCCACTGTTATTTTTAGGGTAATATAAATTAAAAAAGGGACCGCATTTCTAATATAGAAAATGGCACTATAAATCAAAAAATCACTGAAATCTTCTTTATAAATAAATAAATAAATAATTGCAGATAGTATGTTTTAGTTTTTATTTTTATTGTGGGTTCTAAACCCAGTTATGATCTAAAAAATTAATTAATATTATTATTATTATTATTATTATATAATCACATTTAACTTAAAATTTGTTAAATGTGTACACTATATTTGCATATTTATTCTGTAAAAAGACCAAATGTGTAACAGAGAATCAATGGAGAAGAGCTCTTCTACTGCTCTGATTGACTTTCTGCTGATCAACTGTTGTTTACATTTAAACCAGTTCAATATTCTGTCACCACGGCGACTTGAGTTTACACTGGAAATCAACACAACTCTCTGAATCTGCTCACTCAAGCTCTTTGAACTCTCCAGTCTGACAAGTTTCAGCAGATTTGTCTGATTTGGAAAGTTGATCTTAATGGAGCAACGACGCCTCCGAAGGACCAGGACTCTTCCAGCCCATCTGAAAGACTTCTGCCTGGAGGGTGTCCCATCTGTTCAGGATCCTGCAGCTGTGGTCAGGTTAGATCACACTTACAGTATCTCTGACCCAGGTTTGGAGCAGCATCACCTGAGGAACGAGGCTGTCCTTCCACCTCTACGTCCACCTCTCCATCCAGCATCCCCAGTGTCTTCAGTGGATGCGGGACAGCAGGAGGAGCCACTCACCATTCATGGCTACAGTGTTCAGGCCTACCAGGACATCTACCGTTCTGTGGTGGAGCCCATGATAAAGAACCGTCCTTACAGCCTGCAGCTGGGCCTGGAGATCAAGCAGCGGCTGTGGGAGGCGCTCAGGTGTCCTGTAGTGGAAGAGACGGAGCAGGCTGATGGACGAATCCTCATCACGGAGAGCAGATGTGGATCCAGACCAAACAGCATCGCTCCTCGAGTCCATGTGGACATCAGTGGAGAGCCACTGCCTGAGAAGCCCAGCAGAAAGAGGCCCAGATGCTGAATCTTCACAGTGTCCCAAACCACACTGCAGGCCTGTGTATGTATATACTGTACATAGATGTAGAGCAAGTTCACAGTAAGTTTCCTTTTGCATGTTTTGTTTCATAAATTGCTGGCTTTTATTGATTGTTGGTGTTGTTGACTTGAGGCTCTTGGTTCTCTCGGTGGTCTTTACTGCATTGCTGTGGTCTTCAGGTGGGTTTCTGCACGTTTGTTGAGGGTTTCTGATCGGTTGTTCTCGTGTTGCTGGTCAGTCGCTGGACTCTTCAGAGTGTTTCGATGCGTTTAGTGATTTGTGGCGTCTGTTAGGGTAGGGTAGGTTAGGTTAGGGTCCCTCATGTGGTTTGCAGCTTGACGTGCTGTGAGGGCTTGTGTGCATCAGTGATGCTGAGAGCTTCGCCACTGGTACTTTACAGATACCGGCAGGTGGAGGACAAGGGGCCCTCAAGAGCCCAAACTGCCACCCAGGGACAGTAGCTGGCCCCTGGGGCAGCCTGCTGGGGTCACAGACCCTGCAGCTGGAGGACAAGGGGCCCTCAAGAGCCCAAACTACCACCCAGGGACAGTAGCTGGCCCCTGGGGCAGCCTGCTGGGGTCACAGACCCTGCAGCTGGAAGAGCCCAAACTGCAACCCAGGGAGAGTGGCTGGACCCTGGGACAGCCCGCTGGGGTCACAGTTCCTTCGTCTGGAGGACAAGGGGCCCTCAAGAGCCCAAACTGCAACCCAGGGAGAGTGGCAGGCCCCTGGGGCAGCCCACTGGGGTCACAGACCCTTCAGCTGGAGAACAAGGGGCCCTCAATAGCCCAAACTGCCACCCAGGGACAGTAGCTGGCCCCTGGGGCAGCTCGCTGGGGTCACAGTTGCTTCAGCTGGAGGACAAGGGGCCCTCAAGAGCCCAAACTGCAACCCAGGGAGAGTGGCAGGCCCCTGGGGCAGCCCACTGGGGTCACAGACCCTTCAGTTGGAGGACAACGGGCCCTCAAGAGCCCAAACTGCCACCCAGGGACAGTAGTTGGCCCCTGGGGCAGCCCGCTGGGGTCACAGACCCTGCAGCTGGAGGACAATGGGCCCTCAAGAGCCCAAACTGCAACCCAGGGACAGTAGCTGGCCCCTGGGGCAGCCCGCTGGGGTCACAGACCCTGCAGCTGGAGGACAAGGGGGCCTCAAGAGCCCAAACTGCCACCCAGGGACAGTAGCTGGCCCCTGGGGCAGCCTGCCTGGGTCACAGACCCTTCAGCTGGAGGACAAGGGGCCCTCAAGAGCCCAAACTGCAACCCAGGGAGAGTGGCTGGACCCTGGGGCAACCCGCTGGGGTAACAGACCCTTCAGCTGGACGACAAGGGGCCCTCAAGGGCCCAAACTGCCACCCAGGGACAGTGGCTGGACCCTGGGGAAGCCTGCTGGGGTCACAGACCCTGCAGCTGGAGGACAAGGGGCCCTCAAGAGCCCAAACTGCCACCCAGGGACAGTGGCTGGACCCTGGGGAAGCCCACTGGGGACACAGACCCTGCAGCTGGAGGACAAGGGGCCCTCAAGAGCCCAAATTGCAACCCAGTGAGAGTGGCTGGACCCTGGGGCAACCCGCTGGGGTCACAGACCCTTCACTGGAGGACAAGGGGCCCTCGAGAGCCCAAACTGCCACCCAGGGAGAGTGGCAGGCCCCTGGGGCAGCCCACTGGGGTCACAGAACCTTCATCTGAAGGACAAGGGGCCATCAAGAGCCCAAACTGCCACCCAGGGACAGTAACTGGCCCCTGGGGCAGCCTGCTAGGGTCACAGACCCTGCAGCTGGAGGACAAGGGGCCCTCAAGAGCCCAAACTGCCACCCAGGGACAGTAGCTGGCACCTGGGGCAGCCTGCTGGGGTCACAGACCCTGCAGCTGGAAGGACAAGGGGCCCTCAAGAGCCCAAACTGCCACCCAGGGACAGTAGCTGGCCCCTGGGGCAGCCCGCTGGGGTCACAGACCCTTCAGCTGGAGGACAAGGGGCCCTCAAGAGCCCAAACTGCCACCCAGGGAGAGTGGCAGGCCCCTGGGGCAGCCCGCTGTGTTCAGAGACCCTTCAGCTGGAAGACAAAGGGCCCTCAAGAGCCCAAACGGCAACACAGGGAGAGTGGCTGGCCCCTGGGGTTGCCTGCTGGGGTCACAGACCCTGCAGTCGGAAGGCAAGGGGCCCTCAAGAGCCAAAACTACAACCCAGGGAGAGTGGCTAGACCGTGGGGCAACCCGCTGGGGTCAGAGACCCTGCAGCTGAAGGGCAAGGGGCCCTCAAGAGCCAAAACTGCTACCCAGAAACAGTGGCTGGCACCTGGGACAGCCTGCTGGGGTCACAGACCCTGCAGCTGGAAGGCAATTTTGACCTTCAGAGCCCAAACTGCCACCCAGGAACAGTCGATTGCCCTGGGGCAGCCTGCTGGGGGTCACAGACCCTGCAGCTGGAAGGCAAGGGGCCCTCAAGAGCCCAAATTACAACCCAGGGAGAGAGGCTGGACCGTGGGGCAACCTGCTGGTGTCAGAGACGCTGCAGCTGAAGGGCAAGGGGCCCTCAAGAGCCCAAACTGCAACCTAGCGAGAGTGGCTGGCCTCTGGGGCAGCCCAAAGGGGTCACAGACCCTGCAGCTGGAAGGCAAGGGGCCCTCAAGAGCCCAAACTGTAACCCAGGGAGAGTGGCTGGACCCTGGGGTAACCTGCTGGTGTCAGAGACCCTGCAGCTGAAGGGCAAGGGGCCCTCAAGAGCCCAAACTGCCACCCAGAGACAGTGTCTGGCCCCTGGGGCAGCCTGCTGGGGTCACAGACCCTGCAGCTGGAAGGCAAGGCCCCTCAAGAGCCCAAACTACAACCCAGGGAGAGTGGCTGGACCCTGGGGCAACCTGCTAGGGTCAGAGACCCTGCAGCTTAAGGCAAGGGGCCCTCAAGATCCCAAACTCTCACCCAGGGACAGTGGCTGGCCCCTGGGGCAGCCTGCTTGGGTCACAGACCCTGCAACCAAAGGTCAAGGGGCCCTCAAGAGCCCAAACTGCCACCCAGGGACAGTAACTGGCCCTTGGGGCAGCCCGCTGGGGTCACAGACCCTGCAGCTGGAGGACAAGGGGCCCTCAAGAGCCCAAACTGCAACCCAGGGGGAGTGGCTGGCCCCTGGGGCAGCCTGCCTAAGTCACCGACCCTGCAGCTGGAGGGCAAGGGGCCCTCAAGAGCCCAAACTGCTACCCAGGGAGAGTGGCCGGCCCCAGGGGCAGCCTGCTGGAGTCATAGACCCTGCAACTGAAGGGCAAGGGGCCCTCAAGAGCCAAAACTACAACCCAGGGAGAGTGGCGGGTCCCTGGGGCAACCTGCTGAGGTCAGAGAACCTGCAGCTGAAGGGCAAGGGGCCCTCAAGAACCCAAACTGTCACCAAGAGACAGTGGCTGGCCCCTGGGGCAGCCTGCCTGGGTCACAGACCCTGCAGCTGGAGGACAAAGGGCCCTCAAGAGACCAAACTGCCACCCAGGGAGAGTGGCTGTCCCCTGGGGTAGCCCGTTGGGGCCACAGACCGTGCAACTGGAGGGCAAGGGGCCCTCAAGAGCCCAAACTGCCACCCAGGGACAGTGGCTGGCACTGTAGCCTGCTGAGGTCAGGGATGCTGAGGTCAGGGATGCTGAGGTCAGGGCTGCCTTAGAGGGAGGGCAAGGGGCCCTCTGGGGCCCAGACTGCAAGTTCAGGGAGAGAGGTTGACCCCTGGGTAGCTTGCTGGGGTCAGGGACCCCTTAGCTAGAGGGCAAAGGGGTTCTCAGGGGCCCAGACTGTAAATCTAGGGGCAGGGGTTTTTCCCTGGGTAGCTTGTTGGGGTCAGGGACACTTCTGGTTGAGGGCAAGGGGGCCCTCTGGGGCCAGACTGCAAGTCCAGGGAGAGAGGTTGGCCCCTGGGTAGCTTGCTGGGGTCTGGAACCCCTTAAGGGGAGAGCAAAGGGGTCTCTGGGGCCCAGACTGCTTGTCCAGGGAGAGATGTTGGCCATTGGGTTGCCTGCTGAGGTCAGGGACCCCGTAGGTGGAGGGCAAGGGGGCCCACTAGGGCCCAGACTGCAAGTCCAGGGAGAGAGGTTTTACCCCTGGGTAGCTTGCTGCGGTCAGGCACCCCTTAGTTGGAGGGCAAGGGGCACTTTGGGACCCAGACTGCAAGTCATTGGAGAGAGGTTGGCCCCTGGGTAGCTTGTTGTGGTCAGGGACCCCTTAGGTGGAGGGTAAGGGTGAACTGAGGGGCCCAGACTGCAAGTCCAGGGAGCGAGGTTGGCCCCTGGATAGCTTGCTTGGGTCAGGGACCCTTTAGGTGGAGGGCAAGTTGGCCCTCTGGTGCGCAGACTGTAAGACCAGTGAGAGAGGTTGGTCCCTGGGTAGCTTACTGGGGTCAGGGACATCTTTAGTGTAGGGCAATTGGGCACTCTGGCGGCCAGACAGCAAGTCCAGGGATAGAGGTTGGCCCCTGGGTAGCTTGCTGGTGTCAGGGGTCCTTTAGCTAGAGGGCAAGTGGGCCCTCTGGGGCCCAGCCTGCCAGTCCAGGGAGAGAGTTTGGCCCCTAGGTAGCTTGCTTGGGTCAGGGATCCCTTGGGGGGAGGGCAAGGAGCACTCTGGGGGCAAGACTGCAAGTCGAGGGAGAGAGGTTGGCCCCTGGGTAGCTTGCTGGGGTCAGGGACCCCTTAGGTGGAGGGCAAGGGGGCCCTCTGTTACCCAGACTGCAAGTCAAGAGAGAGAGGATGGCCCCTGGGTAGCTTTCTAGGATCAGGGACCCCTACGGTGTAGGGCAACAAGGCCCTCTGGGGCCCAGACTGCAAGTCCATTTACATTTACATTTACATTTTACATTTAGTCATTTAGCAGACGCTTTTATCCAAAGCGACTTACAAATGAGGACAAGGAAGCAATTTACACAACTATAAGAGCAGCAGTGAACAAGCGCTATAGACAAGTTTCAGGTGTGTAAAAGTCTAAGAAGCAAAACATTAGTAGAAATTTTTTTTTTTTTTTTTTTTTTTTTTTTTTGAAAAAAAGGGCAACGGGAGAGAGCTTGGACCCTGGGTAGCTTGCTGGGGTCAGGGACACCTTAGATGTAGGGCAAGGGGGCAGTCTGGGGCCCAGACTGCAAGTCAAGGGAGAGAGTTTGGTCCCTGGGTAGCTTTCTGGGGTCAGGGACCATTTCGTTGGAAGGCAAGGGCGCCCTCTGGGGCCCAGACTCCAAGTCCAGGGAGAGAGGTTGGGCCCTGGGTAGCTTGCTGGGGTCAGGGACACCTTAGGTGGAGGGCAATGGGGCAGTCTGGGGCCCAGACTGCTAGTCAAGGCATAGAGGTTGGCCCCTGGGTAGCTTGCTGGGGTCAGGGACCCCTTAGGTGGAGGGCAAGGGGCCCACTGGGGCGCAGACTGCAAGACCAGTGAGAGAGTTTGGGCCCAGGGTAGCTTGCTGGGGTCAGGGACCCCTTCGGTGGAGAGCAAGGGGCCCACTGGGGCGCAGACTGCAAGACCAGTGAGAGAGGTTGGTCCCTGGGTAGCTTACTGGGGTCAGGGACATCTTTGGTGTAGGGCAATTGGGCACTCTGGCGGCCAGACAGCAAGTCCAGGGAGAGAGGTTGGGCCCTGGGTAGCTTGCTGGGGTCAGGGACACCTTAGGTGGAGGGCAATGGGGCAGTCTGGGGCCCAGACTGCTAGTCAAGGCATAGAGGTTGGCCCCTGGGTAGCTTGCTGTGGTCAGGGACCCCTTAGGTGGAGGGCAAGGGGCCCACTGGGGCGCAGACTGCAAGACCAGTGAGAGAGTTTGGGCCCAGGGTAGCTTGCTGGGGTCAGGGACCCCTTCGGTGGAGAGCAAGGGGCCCACTGGGGCGCAGACTGCAAGACCAGTGAGAGAGGTTGGTCCCTGGGTAGCTTACTGGGGTCAGGGACATCTTTGGTGTAGGGCAATTGGGCACTCTGGCGGCCAGACAGCAAGTCCAGGGAGAGAGGTTGGCCCCTGGGTAGCTTGCTGGTGTCAGGGGTCCTTTAGCTAGAGGGCAAGGGGGCCCTCTGGGGCCCTGTCTGCCAGTCCAAGGAGAGAGGTTGGCCCCTGGGCAGCTTGCTTGGGTCAGGGATCCTTTGGGGGGAGGGCAAGGAGCACTCTGGGGGCCAGACTGCAAGTCCAGGGAGAGAGGTTGGCCCCTGGGTAGCTTACTGGGGTCAGGGACCCCTTAGCTAGAGGGCAAAGGGGCTCTCTGGGGCCCAGACCGCAAGTCAAGGGATAGAGGTTGGCCCCTGGGTAGCTTGCTGGGGTCAGGGACCCCTAAGTTGGAGGGCAAGGGGGCCCCATGGGGCCTATACTGCAAGTCCAGGGAGAGAGGTTGGCCCCTAAGTAGCCTGCTGAGGTTAGGGACCCCTTAGGTGGAAGTCAAGGGCACCCTCTGGGGCCCAGACATTAAGTCCAGGGAGAGAGGTTGGGCCCTGGGTAGCTTGCTGGGGTCAGGGACACCTTAGGTGGAGGGCAAGGTGCCCTCTGGGGCCCAGACTGCAAGTCCAGGGAGAGAGGTTGGCCGCTGGGTAGCTTGCTGGGGTCAGGGACACCTTAGGTGGAGGGCAAGGGGGCAGTCTGGGGCCCATACTGCAAGTCAAGGGATGGAGGTTGGGCCCTGGGTAGCTTGCAGGGGTAAGGGACCCCTTAGTTGGAGGGCAAAGGGGCCCTCTGAGGCCCAGACTGCAAGTCAAGGGAGAGAGGTTGGCCCCTGGGTAGCTTTCTGGGGTCAAGGACTCCTTCGGTGGAAGGCAAGGGCGCCCTCTTGAGCCCAGACTGCAAGTCTTGGGAGAGAGGTTGGGCCCTGGGTAGCTTGCTGGGGTCAGGGACACTTTAGGTGTAGGGCAAGGGGGCAGTCTGGGGCCCAGACTGCAAGTCAAGGGATGGAGCTTGGCCACTGGGTAACTTGCTGGGGTCAGGGACCCCGTAGGTGGAGGGCAAGGGGGCCCCCTGGGGCCCAGACTGCAAGTCCAGGGAGAGAGGTTGGCCCCTAAGTAGCCTGCTGAGGTCAGGGACACCTTATGTGGAAGGCAAGGGCGCCCACTGGGGCCCAGACTGCAAGACCAGGGAGAGAGATTGGGCACTGGGTAGCTTGCTGGGGTCAGGGACCCCTTAGGTGGAGGGCAAGGGGGCCCTCTGGGGCCAAGACTGCAAGTCAAGGGATGGAGGTTGGGCCTTGGGTAGCTTGCTGTTGTCAGGGACACCTTAGGTCTAGGGCAAAGGACACTCTTGGGGCCAGACTGCAAGTCCAGGGAGAGAGGTTGGCCCCAGGGTAGCTTGCTGGGGTCAGGGACCCCTTTGCTAGAGGGCAAAGTAGCTGTCTGGAGCCCAGACTGCAAGTCTAGGGAGAGAGTTTGGCCCCTGGGTAGCTTGCTGGGGTCAGGGACACCTTAGGTGGAGTGCAAGGGGGCACTCTGGGGCCAAGACTGCAAGTCAAGGGAGAGAGGTTGGCCCCTGGGTAGCCTTCTGGGGTCAGGGACCCCTTCGGTGGAGGGCAAGGGTGCCCTCTGAGGCCCAGACTGCAAGTCCAGGGAAAGAGGTTGGGCCCTGGGTAGCCTTCTGGGGTCAGGGACCCCTTCGGTGGAGGGCAAGGGTGCCCTCTGAGGCCCAGACTGCAAGTCCAGGGAAAGAGGTTGGGCCCTGGGTAGCTTGCTGGGGTCAGGGACCCCTTAGGTGTGGGGCAAGGGGGCCCTCTGGGGTCCACACTCCAAGTCAAGGGAGAAAGGTTGGCCCCTGGGTAGCTTGCTGGGGACAAGGACCCCTTAAGTGGAGGGCAAGGTGAAGAGTGCTACCCACTGCGCCACCACATTGCCTTCTCGTTACAATACTTTTTGCATAATTCAATTTCTGTTTTAAAATAAGTAAATTCAATTACAAAGCAGTAGGAGTAAAATGTTTTTTATTGTAGATGGGAGAATGTATTTCTGTAACATTTTTGTGAAAAGTGTTGTGAAATGATTAGCAAAAATAGATCTTTTGATTGATGTTAAATTATTATTATTTTTTTTTTTTGTAAATGGAAAAGGTGCATTTACACAAAAATAAACCTTTTTAAAAAAAAACATTTGTTTAAACATTTATTTGATGTTTGATATTTACTGAAAATAAGTTGACCCATGATTTTGAATATTGCAAAATGCCTTTAAATAGTTCTTAAAGGAACAGATTTGACACTTAAAGTACAAAGTGTCTTGTCACTAGTGGTACCTTCATGGATCAGATTTCTACGTTTGATCAAGGTACAATATTGTATCTGCAGGTTATAAAAACCAAAGGAACATTTTGTTTTCTCATGGTACAAATCATGTCCTTAAAGGTTCAAACTGCAATGGTTGTTTCTTTGTCTTAAAGTACTGTTCCATTAAAAGTACTGCCCCAGTGACAAGGGTTTGTACCTTTTTTGGTACAACATTGTACCATTTTTTCTGAGAGTGCAGGCCAGAGTTACATTTTTCTATATTACTTTTTTGTCCATTTTGATGACACGATAAGGTACATTGCCCAAAGAGAAGATTTGTCAAATTTTCAGACAAAATTAGTTCTGTAGTCCTACACCCTATCTAAACTAAGGACACCATTTTATCTTTTGAGTTATGATATTCTCTGTCTATTCCGATCTGATATATTGTTTTGTTAAAATAACACTATGATGTAGGCAGGTCACAAAAAAGCAATTACTTATTTTATTTTTAAAAAACTTATTTTATAATTTAATAGTTGTTGGTCTTAAGCAGTGGTGTAGTCCTTGCTGTACTCACGTATACTCAGTATGCCTACTTTTTTCCACGAGCTGTTTGGGTATTACGACTTCTGAGGATCATACACGGTATACTCACTTGTTTTGGTGATGAAACGGCCCTAATTTGTGTATTCGCGTCTCTAACGGTATACCAAATGTTTTTTAACTCACATCTTCATTTGTTGCAGTTGGTGCATTTTTGTTTAACTTGCGCCATTGCGCATTAAAAATTTGTTCCTATTATAACTTATATTATGATATATATATTGGCTCATATACATTTAAATACAGCTCAATATACTCAGCCAATCTCCAGGTCTGCTGGGGTCACTATTACCTAAGCATAAATAATTCAATTGGGATTAATATTAATAAATTTGTTTAAATATTTGTCCTTTTTAAATGAATAGTTCACCCAAAAAAATTTAAATTGTCATTATTTACTCAATCTTTACTTGTTCCAAACCGGTTTGTCTTTTTTATTCTGTTGAACACAAAAAAAGATATTTCGAAGAAAGCTGGAAACCTGTTACCATTGACTTTTTTTGGAAGTCAATAGTTACAGTTAACTGATGTTTAGTATATATCTATATATATATAGATATATATAGATATATATATATATATATATATATATATATATATATATATATATATATATATATATATATATATATATATATATATATAAATAGCTAATGAATCAAAGGAACATTGACGTTCGTTGTTTCTTTGCCTACTTTTAAAATTTGGATTGGGTGCTATCAATAATTGGGTGATATCAATAATGAATTTGTTACTAGTAAAAATGTCAATTCCTGATATCAAGAATTAATTTGATACTAGTTGAAATGTTAAATCTTGATATTAGTTAGATGTATTTCAACATGTTAATTTGTTATTTCTGATATCTGAAAATGGATTTCTGGTATGAATATAAATTATGATATCTAAAATGTCTTTCTTACTTGTAACAATCACGTTTATGATATCAGAAATTAACATTTTCAGTAGATCAAATATTACAATTTTTACTAGTAACAATTCAATTGTTGATATCAAGCATAAATAGTATCCATATGACAACTGATATCAAAAATAAATGCTTTTACAAGTAGGAATTGTATTTCTGATATGTAAAATAAAATTTTTAACTAGTAAGAAATAAATTCTTGATATTAACAATTAAATATGAATGGCTGTCTATGGTGACATTTAACTAGCGAAAATACAATTACAGATATCAAGAACTATAATTCTTACTATAGTTGAAATTCATTTTCTGATATCAAGAATGAACATTTTAACTAGTGAAACTGAATTGTTGATATCAAGGATTAACATTGTTACTAGTGGAAATGCAATTCCTGATATCAACAATTCGCATTCTGGATATTAACAATTAAGTTGTTGATATCAAGACTTCGGATATTTTGATATCAACAATTTAATTCTTGACATGAACAATTCATATCCGGTTAAGCAATAAAAATGGCTTGCCAGAATAGCTGTTTTGTCTTTTATTGATAACAGGATATAAATTCTTGATATCAAGAATTAAATTATTGATATCAAAAATCCAAATTCTTAATATCAACAATTGTATTTTTGCGAATGGTGACATCATTGCTGATATCAAGAATTAACCTTGTTACTAGCTGAATGTAATATTGATATCAACAATTACCTTATTTTATATCAAAAACTGAATTGTTGTTATCAAGAATTAAATTGTTGATATCAACATATCCTGAGAATGAATAAAAGTCAGAACGGCTTGCTATAGATCGTAAGAATAAATATAAGTCAAAACGGCTGGACATTATTTTTTGATATCAATAATGTTTATTGTTGATATCAGGAATTGCATTTCCACTAGTACCAGCCCGAATTCTTGATATCAAGAATAATGTCATTACTCGGAGGAAAACATTCATGATATCAATGAAAAATGAATAAAAGTCAAAAAGGTTTGTCATACTCCTTTTAGGGAAAAAAATCCCTATATTATAGCCAAGAGCACCAAATGTGCCATAGTAGGAACTTTTTTTTTTTTTACCAATTTTGGAGCATTTATAATGAAAGTAATAATAAATAAAAGTAATAGAGCACTATAGGCAAAGAACCCAGATTACATCATTTAAAACAGTAGCAGCATCCATGGTCCAAAGTAAATGGCATCATTTACATTATATTAAGGCATACATACGGTTGATACCCACGGTTCATTTTAATGTCTAAAGGAAAGGTCTAAAAGATGTCATTTGGACAATTGTACTTAGTCAGAATGTGAACACTGTGAACAATTTCTACTTTTCTAAATTTAGATTTCTACTTTTTAAACATTTTTAAAATAACAGTTTTAAACTCATTTTAAATGTTATACTGTTTCAGTATTTATTGCATCCCTTTCTAAATCTGAGCAAATGAAATTTATTTGAAATGACAAGGGCAATTTGTTATTGTTTACAAGGTTTTGTTTTTCATGAGTATATTTTGATTCACTGTTGTAACAGGGTTTTTACTCCCGTTCTTCAAATATCTGATGTACTTAATGTACTTCAGTTTTAACATTTTTAATCTTTGCATACTGTTTTTAGTATTCAGTAAGTTTTGTGGCAGCTTGTTTTTATTATTACTTATTATTCTTATAATGTTATTATTACTGCAATTAATTATTTACTCCGATTACTATGAATTAGCACATTGTGTGTACATATAAACAGCAAGTATGTGTATCACAGATTTTTATCAACGATGTTTAAGAAACTATTTAAAAACTTCTCATTCATTCATCATTTTCTTGAAGTATGCATCTCCAGTCAGTGTTTTTGTTATGTTACTGGTCCTGGTAAACCATGTTTGACTCTTTAAACCACTTTGCTTGTTGTGTATGAATGATTTACACAAGCAGACTCTTTAAACCTGTGTGTCCCAACAAACCATGATACAGATGACCCTATAAGCCTGTGAAAAAACAGATGTAATTTTTTCCACAACTCCGTGATCACATGTGATTTTTTAAGTGAGATGTATCTTAATGAGGCCATAACAGATTGATAAATTTCATTTGTTGGTTGTAAGGAAAGGTGTGTCCCCCTAAACCACAATGGTTACATGCTGTCCCTGTAAACACTATATACCTGTATGTGTGTGTGCGTGTGCGTGTGTGTGTATTTGTGGTAACATAGGAAGTATGAAATATACAATAGAGTAATTGAACAAGCAAGCTTGCACTTTGCATGTAATACATTTGTAAAAAAAAATAAATACTGTATGAATACAAATGTTCATATTTTTCTTTTTTTCTATGGACTATTGACTATTATCAGACAAATATCAACAAATATAAGATTTTTTTTAACCTTAATTTCCATGGTTGACTGTCCTGGTAAAAAAATAACAACTAATCATTCTGATGATTCTAATCAATCATTCTGAGCAGTGTGGCTCACACAGTCACAAATACACTTTATGTTTTGGTGGCCTTGGCCAAATTACCGACACAATAACTCAGTTTTGAAGCATTAATAAAATGTTTTAGATGAGTAACTACATTTTGCAGAAATGCAATAAAGTTCTGAAGTTCCAGCAAACCTTTTAGACATTTGTACTCACAGTTTAGAGAATGTTAAGACACAGTTTTAAGAATGTTAAAAATGTGCCAAAGCAATTGAGAAAAGCTGTAACAAAACACAAAATAAATTGTACTTTTACAAAACAAGTTGATGTTTAAATAATGTACATGTACTGTAAAAAATGAAATGACAAAAATACATGACCAAAAATGTTTTTACATAACTTAAACATATTTTAATAAGTTAAAGAGGCTTCAGCTATATTTTTTTATAAGTTATGCAAAGTTTAACCTAATATTTTAAGTCAGTTTGAATGTTGAGACAACTAAAAAGTACATTTTATTCAACTAAGGACAGCTCAATATACAAGGTGTAACTATTTATAGTTTGTATTTTTGAACCACATGTAGTTCTAGCTTCACCCATAAATTCCCCAATAAAATGACATATCCCATCATATTTTCAATTGGTGATCTTTGTACTGAAGCTCGCTAGTTATATGTGAATGAACAGAGGGGTTTATTAATATCTGACAGGAAATATCAACAATCAGAAACATTTAAGTGTCTACATATTCTCGTGAGACCCCGGGAAAAAAGAATAGTGAGTTTTAAATTTTACATTGTTTTGAGCATAAGAAGAAAGACTTTGTTTTAATTTTGAAAAGACATTTATTATTATATTCGAATGTTAAACAATGTATATTGTAACGGACTCACGATTGTTTAAAAAAGTTACATTAATAGACGGTAATAGGCAAAAACAACAACATTTTGTAAACAATTATTCAAGTTGTCAGGATTTTCTTTACTTATTTAATTGTTGTGTAAATCCTAAAGGGCGTAATAGACTTGCTTTTATAGTCAAGGCGTCTACAATGGTCATGAATAAAATCAATACACTTTTTCATAACAGAAAGTCCTATTTTGAATTAAAACTTCATAAAATTTACCTGAGATGTTATTTATGACAGACTCTTCAAACTTAAATGACAACAACAAAATATTATCATATTTCCATAAGAATGTTACACATAGTCATACAATTTATGTCAGCCATTTTTAAAGACCAAGGAGTATACATGTATACAAATCTGTGTACATGACCTGAAGACTTAGAACTGGCATGGAAGGTCACTAAAAAGTATTTAAATATAGATATATACTGCATAAAATATAAATTCTATTCCTGTCTATGTTTACGCATCATTGTTCAATTTTTTTGGTGTGAAAGGATGCCATTAGACTAAACTTAAACCTTAAGCTATTAAGTCGTGCCTGTCTTTTTATATGCATCAAAACCACATAATACAACTCCAAATACATCTCTGTTGGCCCCTTTTGTTGAGTGTAATTGTAATTTAGCCTATATTTCATCCACAACACAACTCTGGAGCAAACTTTCATTTCATTTCCTTCACTCACTCCTTCTAGTTAAAATGAACCGCTCTACCTCTTCAGTTGAGATGATTCATTTTAAAAGGAGACTAGTCAAAACTTCATAATGTTTGCCTGAGATGTTGATTTATGAAAGACACTTCAAAACCTTGTCAGATTTTAATGATAATTACTAAATATTATCATTTTCCATAAGAATGTTACACATCGTCACCTTAGAATTATATGGTTCTATCTGACATTCTTGTCAAAATTGACTTATTGACATGTTCTAATTAAATGACAACTTATTTACAATATGGGATGTTTTTTTATTTATAAGTTCTTTACATTTTAAGACTTTTTATTTAAAAAGCAAATGTTTCACACATACTGTTTGCTATGGAATGCAAAAACTTTGAAGCTCAATATCTCAAAAACATTCAGAACGCAGATAAAACCTTATTATTCCATGGTGAAGACATGGCCATACAATTTATGTCAGCCACATTTTAAAGATCAAGGAGAAGAACTGTTCATAGTTAAACTTCCAAACATTTGGTTATTTAAAAAGCCCTGAATGTGCTCTGTATACAGGACCTGTAGACTTAAAACTGGCATATGGCAAAACAGAAATTTGCTTTTAAAAAAAAGAGTCTATTTTAATATAAAAATATGAATAAATTATATAGAAATATATAATCTATTCCTTTGGTCTCATGAGGATCTATATTATTTAGACAGAATCTTTTAACTTTTGAGTTTAATTTAACACAGAATATCACTTCATTTCAATAAATAATCTAAATTACACAGACCATAATAACTTTCTACTCATCATGCATATGTGAGATGTTCGTTTGAGCCTGTATCAGGTGTCCTTTAATAGGACTGTGAACTCTCCCTTATGAAATATAGTCCTTCAGATATGAATCATGGCTGTCCAAAGGGCACTATTGTCTGATGTCTCTTTTTTTTCCTGGTCACGGTTCACACACCTGTACCTGAACTTCATGCAGCCACACCTACACCAGCATGTTTACATTCTCACCTTCACCTGTTAAACTGTCAATTCTGACCCTCAGATCAGTTCAGTCAGCACTGTCATGTATTCTACATTCACTTTAAGGATATATTCAAAGAAATGTGAGCAGGTTTTAACTAAGCCTGTCAGACTGATTATTATTATGATCACTAGGAGCACATTCTGAATACTTTTTAGCCACTAAAAGACACCAATTCAAAACTCTTTGCACAGTGAGCACTAGATCATTTATTATTGCTTTTGCACAAAATGCTGTA
This sequence comes from Danio aesculapii, assembly GCF_903798145.1. NCBI lineage: Eukaryota > Metazoa > Chordata > Actinopteri > Cypriniformes > Danionidae > Danio > Danio aesculapii. The sequence continues at coordinate 31,279,472 of NC_079447.1, read as the reverse complement.
ACATCTTCAAGGTGTCAGGAAAACCACCTCTCGCTCAACATCAGCAAAACCAAGGAGCTGGTGGTGGATTTTAGGAGAGAGAAGAGAGAACACACCCCCATCACCATCAACTGGACACCAGTGGAGAGAGTCAGCACTTTCAAGTTTCTTGGAGTCCTCATCGCTGAGGATATGACATGGACTGCTCACACAGATGCAGTGCTGAGGAAGGCACAACAACGCCTCTTCTTCCTCAGGCGTCTCAAGAGGTTTTTGAATGAGTCTCCACATCCTCCGCTCGTTCTACACCTGCACTGTGGAGAGCATCCTGACTGGCTGTATCACCACCTGGTATGGAAACAGCACCAGCAGCAATTGACTCTATGCACGATCTTTTCCGCGTTTGCGGTCAGCCCGCAGGACAACTTCCGGTGCAGCACAGCGCTCGCTTTAAGCGGATGGCGCAGGTGAGGATGATAGATAACACTCGCTGTTTCTAAGAGTTTCCTCGGTTTATCGTGAAGGACATTAATCGAATCGTGAGACAGAGAGCTGTCACATCAAGCAGCAAAGAAGAGAAGAGGTTAAAATTCTACATTTCGAGTTACAGTCATCATTTTGAGGGTGAGTATTGTCATGTTATATATACGAATAGCAATAAAACATTAGCCGTGTCTGTTTCTCAGTTCATATAGATTTTTATGTTATATTTTAATTACCTGTATAATTTCTATCCATCTGTATATCTATCTATTTACATATTTATGAACTAGTTTGAGTTATTAACTATAAGTTATAGTTTCCAGGTTTCCTGTAAGGATGGAGTGACAGGAGAGATCAGCATGTTTCAGGTCGATGATGGAGTCAGAGAAGCTGCATAGTTTGAGTGGGAGGTTATTTATTCTCAGGATGACATGACGATCCAGCTCATCTACAAAGACATCAACATGTTTGAGAAGAAGCTGACCATTTCTTTCCTTTTTTACTTTTACCTGTCACAATGATTACAGATTTGAACAAACACTCACACAAATTACTTAAAAATTGTTTAATGTTGTATTTTTACACATCGCTGTAAGGGAAATGTTTAACATTGTGTCAAACTTTTTATATTTATACTGCAGTGCAAATGTCTAAAGTTATGTTTTTACATTACTGCAGTGCAAATGTTACTTATATTTACATATTTCAGGGTTTTCCTTGTTGAAAATGAGTTGGAGGTGGTATCCCATTCATTACATTGTTGTGACTTGAAACAAATGTATTTTGCATTATTCTTGTCTTTTTTAAAAAGGCTAACATTAAATGTAATTAAATACAACCAGTCCTTGAGCATCACTTGGGTTCTGACGGTAGTTGCCCGCCTGATTTTTGTCAAAAGACAGAGGCAGTACGTTTGATGGAGGTAAGCATTGCATATTTCTCTATGCACATAATACCCTGCTTATTTACACCTGCAGTGCAAGTATCTACAGTTATTTATATTTACATTAGTGCAGAGCAATTGTTCACTCAAATTGTTCTGTAATATATGTTTACATGATTATGTTGAAAATTAATGTTTATTATATTGACAACTTTATATTTCTGCAGTGCAGGAAAAAACATATAAATTATGTACAGTGTGTGTACTCTTTAATTTTTACTAATGGGCAGAAGGCAAGCCTTTGTATAAATCTGGTTGGTGCTCGCTGTAATAGAAAGAGATGATGACTGTCCATCCTGTGTTGCTTCATGCTGCGGATGAGATGCTCAAAGTGGACCCTCAGCCATGCCATAGACGGTATCCCCCTTACAGTTGCCCTTACTCTGGACACGTTACTCTGGATGTAGGATGCAAGTTGTGAACCTAAATCAGATTTAAAGCAAGTAGATGTATAAAACAGAAAGAAATATATTAGGTTTTGCATATAAACACTTGTGCTTAACACATTTGTTTCAGTTTATTTTTTCACTATTACATGACACTAGAATGTTTAGTCTGTGTGTGTGTGTGTGTGTATATATATATATATATATATATATATATATATATATATATATATATATATATATATATATATGTGACCTTTATACTTCACTCCCGAACCCACTTCATTCACCCTTCAGCAATACACAGACACTGGACTCGGATGAGGAGGATTTTATTTTGCCCTGCACACAGAGCAGTAACAGTGAGATCAACACGGTTTAACTTTAGCATCCACATCCACAGCAGTTCTCCCTAACTCTGCTGCAGTCTATCTTGAAAGTCTAGATCATCACTATATAAAACAAAGATAGAAACACAAAATATAATAGAAAATTACCTGCACACAGAGCAGTAACAGTGAGATCAACACGGTTTAACTTTAGCATCCACATCTAAAACACATATACTTCATTAGCACTTGCTGTATAAGCACATGGGGGAAAACATCAAGATGAGATTAAAAGTATCAAAATCAAACAAATATGAAAAGAAAACGCACTCTATCGATCAATAAATGTATATAAAGTGTGCTAGACTTTTAAAGCTGCATCCAATCAATCATTTAAATGATATTTTTATATTTTAGTGTGGAGCTAACACATAACCCGACTCACCCACAGCAGTTCTCCCTAACTCTGCTGCAGTCTACACAGACTCTGTGCGCAATAGCGCCACCGGCGAACTAGCAGGAACTGCACTTCCATTAAAGCAGGATTTAATAATAAACTATTAACATGGTATATATTTATTTCGTTACATTATATATATATATATATATATATATATATATATATATATATATAAACTATACTGCAATTTATTGAAGTTCATGATAGTTAATACTACAGTATGTTGCTGCAATTATTACAGAAAGTAGTAGATACTACAATATTCATTCGTTTTCATTTAAGCTTAGTCCTTTTAAGTACTACAATATATACAGTATAGTACAATTTACTATATTCTGGTTAAAAACATAATATTTAATATAACATACAATTACCACTTGTTACTTCTTTCATCTGGGTTAAATTCTAGTACATCATTTTTAATCGTACCTTTAGAGCCGTATAACACCAAAAGCAGCATCAAAGCAGTCTCCTTTCAGTCACTCCACCTCCTCATGGAGACTGTCAGCCTGATACGGTGCATTAATCATCTGCCCTGGGTTGTGGAACTGAACAAAAATGATCTTCCAGATGCTGGGCATCCACTGGCACGGGACCCTCATCAATTTAAGTGTAAATCTCCCTCCTTTGCCTCCCTTTGAATGCGTTTAGGTTTCGCCGCTATAAGATTTCAGTGTAGAACGCGCTATGCGGAAGCAGAGTCACTGGCTTAAATTTTACCGGAAACACGTCAGCAGAGTTCGTGCATAGAGTCAATCGCAAAGGCCTACATAACATTGTGCGAACTGCTGGACGCGTAGTAGGAAGTGAGGTTCCCTCCCTCCAGGACATTTACACCAGGCGGTGCATGAGGAAAGCCAAGAGAATCATCAGCGACTCCAGCCACCCAAGCCATAGACTTTTCTCTCTGCTACCCTCAGGCAGACGGTTCTGCAGCATCCGGTCACGCACCAGCCGACTGAAGGAAAGTTTCTTCCCTCAGACTATCAGGCTGATGAACACTTAACACACCCCACACAAACTCTTCCACACCCCTCACTGCACACCATCAATATGAAGCATGCACCGCACTTTAACCAATCCATACCTAAAACAATACTGCCTACAGCTATGTGTACACCTAATCATTGTACATTTTGCTGTGAACACTGCCAATTTTACATTGTCCTGTTTTTGTTTTTTGTTCTTTTTTTTTTTTTTTTTTTGGGGGGGGGGGGGGGGGGGGGTATGCTGTTGTATTTTGCACTGTCGTTGTATCTGCACTGTCTGTATTTTGCGCTGTCTGTATTTTGCACTGTCATTGTATTTGCACTATCTGTATTTTGCACTGTCTGGAGTCAGCACCTAAGCTTTTCACTCATCACAGCACACGTGCTGCTGTGCTGATGATGTGACAATAAAAGTGATTTGATTTGATCTGTATACTGTTACCTCCCAGGACATATTTGTTTTTTTGTATTTCCTTTCTTTCTTTGCTCTATTCTAGGAGATAATGACCATCACCTGTTGCCAGTGATGAACTGCTCACTGATTGGAGGATGAGAAGACCAGTGGACATTTAAGCAGCATGTCTCCTCCAAAACGGCGTGTTTTGTGTGTGTTTTTGTGTGGAGGCTCTTTTGTGAGACTTTACATTTTTGGTTCTTTAAAGCAGGGTTTATCAACCTTTTTCACTTCGGGGCCCACTTCTTTCTCCGATCAATTTTTGAAGGTCCGCTTGTCTGACATTTTCTTTAAAATGTTTGTATGAAATGCTCATTTCAACCCTTGATGACCTCATCAAGATGGCGCCGCGGATGGCCGCTTCGGTGTGGAGCTCTCCAGTGTTTGCACTGTTTTTGTTAGTCTGTCCTGTTTTATGTTTATCAAACACTATCAGTTACACCAGGGACGAGCTGCTGGACATTTGGCAGTGCACACCAACTAATCAAGAACTGGATTTTGATTTTTGTTGCGTTTTGCGGAACATTGTAGTCGGCGGAGCAGCCGCATTGTGGAAACGCTACAAGACGCGCAAGCGTGGGAAGCGAGCCGGCGCGCTCGTCAGGCTAAGACAGCGCGGCTTCAGAATGCCGCTGCCCAGCATCCACCTGGCGAATCTCCGGGGATCGATTGAGCAAGAGGGGCACCTCAGCCAATGAGGGCAAAAGGGCAGTGGCTCTAGCCACCGGGCCACCCCCCTGTGCACGGCCCTGGTTAGTAGAGAGGGGGTGCTATTTTTTCTTTTTGTAACTGTTATTTCTCCTGTTTGTGTTAGTAAGAGAGTGAGGGTATTTTGATGTATTTTTATTTTCCTTGATGGATTTAGTTCTCCCCTTTCTCACAGTTAGAGAACTTTTTGTTTGTTTTGGCTTGAACACCCTCTTGAAGCTTTCCTGAAACCCTCTCTCAATCATTGAATAAATCTTTTGTTCTTCATTCAATTTGCATTTTTCTTTAGTTTAGTCATTTGGGAGGTTGCTTATGGCTCCTCATTGCTGACACACACAAACTCCACTAACATTCTGTTGCGTTCCTGTGTTCCCCTAGATAGAACTAAGAGAACGTAAATATTCTTTTTCAAAACAAATTCCACAATTTTTTTCAGATATTAATACATGTATAAAGCTACAGTTAAAGACAAAGGCTGCGTCCGAAATCGCATACTTCCATACTAGATATTCATTCATTTATCCATTGATTTTCTTTTCGGCTTAGTCCCTTTTTTAATCAGCGGTTCCCACAGCGGAATGAACCGTCAACTTATCCAGCACGTTTTACACAGCGGATGCCCTTCCAGCATCAACCCAACACTGGGAAACATCCATACACTTGCATTCACACACACTACAGCCAATTTAGCTTATTCAATTTACCTGTACCACATGTCTTTGGACTGTGGGGTAACTGAAGCCCCTGGAGGAAACCCACACATGAAGAGAACATGCAAACTCCACAAAGAAAGGCCAACTGACCCAGCCGGGGCTTGAACCAGTGACCTTCTTGCTGTGCGGCAATTGTGCGCTCCACTGTGCCACCGTGACGCCTTTGGGGATTGCAATTTGATCAAATAACAAATGAAAACTCCACAATAGTGTTGTCACAACTTTCAGAAAAAGGTAAAATTGTGTGAGATTGATAATGATAGCCAGAAGAAAGTGCAATGTCACATTTACTGTATAGAGTCCATAGATGCTGCGCTGCTGTGTGGAAGTTTATAACATTGAAATATTCGCAGATGAACATCATGATCATCGCAGATCATGATAATATAGTCGAAATAAAACAAAAAAATATTATCAGACATACTGTGAAAATTTCCTTGCTCTGTTAAACATCATTCAGGAAATATTTAAAAAAAAAAGAAAAACAATTAAAAGGGGGGCTCATATTTCTGACTTCAACTACACATCAACGTGTTCTAAAATCTAAAATCTGCAGTTGATTGTGTCAGTAATTGAATTGGTAATTTATATTAGAGAGACATCAATAACCGATCAGGTCAAACAGGAATTTATTCATGTTGTAATTTAAAGTATGCATATTAAAGTTTAAGCAAAGACAATAAATAAATAAATATGCAAATATATAAATAAATAAATCTAAATTCCTGAATAGATAAAATAATAAATTAATAAATACGAAAATAAATAAATGTATATAAAAATCCACAAATTCCTGCATAAATAAATATATAAATAATTAATAGTGTGGGCAGGTAAATAATTAAAGAAATTACACAAATGTTGGGGGAATAAGAAAATGCTAAACTGATGAACCTGTCTGTGTTCAGACATTTTTATATCAATTTCTAAAAAGTCCATTAGAATCGTCGCTGGTGGTCATATTATTCAATTCACCTATACCACATGTCTTTAGGTATTTAGTTCATCCAAAAATAAAAAAAAAACCAATAATTTTCTCACATCATTTTCAAACCTTCAGGGTTTTTTCCTTTTGTTGAACACAAAAGAAGATATTTTGAAGAAAGATGGAACCATTGACTTCTATAATATTAGTTTATTGAACTATGGAAGTTAATGGTTACAGGTTTTCAGCTGTCTTTTTCAACAGTAGAAATAAATGGTATAAAGGTTTGGCACAACTTGAGGATGTTTAAATAGTGGAGTTTGGTTTTAGGGTGAATACAATATTAACTACTGATCAGGACACTCGAGGATGACGTATCTTCTGTAGGAACCTACTGTTTTCAGAAAAGTTTATAATATTTTCTTATTAAAAGACCTCTATCAATGCCTATTTTATACCAACACAGCTGGATGCAGATCAGATGCAGTGCAATCTGAGCTGCATCCAATGCTTTTTAATGGGCTCACCTAACCCCACCCCTCACCCTACCCCTCACAGTGATGTCACTCACTTCATTTGAGTGCATTCTGTCTGACATTGCATCGCTGAGTAATGCAATCTTAGCTTGCCTCATAAAGACTGCATCCAGATACTATTGGTTATTATATTATTTATTATTCCTGCTTTTCTAGAAGTGCCATCTGCTGGCAGAGAGTGATCAGTCACTGAAGTGAACTGTGTGTGTATGAGTGGGTTTTATGTAGCATAATTTCATAATTCAAGTTAATGTCAGATTTTTTTTATTCTTTATATTTTGCAATTATATGATTTAACTTAGTAGGTCGTGCTGTTGCCTCACAACAAGAAGGTCGCTGGTTTGAGCCTCAGCTGGGTCAGTTGGCATTTCTGTGTGGAGTTTGCATATTCTCCCTGCGTTTGCGTGGGTATCCTCCGGGTGCTTTGGTTTCCCCCACAAGTCCAAAGATATGCGGTATAGGTGAATTGAGTAAGCTAAAATTGTCCTTAGTGAATGAGTGTGTATGTGTATTCCCCAGAGATGGGTTGCGGCTGGATTGGGATCCGCTGCGTAAAACATATGCTGGATAAGTTGGTGGTTCATTCCGCTGTGGTGACCCCTGATTAATAAAGGGACTAAGCCGAAAAGAAAAGGAATGAATGAATGATTTAATTTAAATCACTAAGTGTCCAAGGTATTGGATGCAGGGTTAAGTGTGCTTCATGCTTAATAAGTATTGGAGCTCTCTGAAAAACAGCAACCCACATAGCAAAATATTACTGCTCTGGCTTACACAATTAGCATTTGCTTGGCTCACATGCCGCAGTGAATTACAGTACATGACTGGACCAAGTCTGGCTTCTGGATAAGGGCCAAACATGGACCATATCTGGGCCAAGTCTTAGCCAAGTTAATAACCCATAACTGAGCCTGAACTGGGCCAGATATGTTGGTGTTTCACTACTGCAAAGAAACTGATAAATTTATCAATCATTGCGCTTTAGGCGTGCTATTGGAGTGATTTTTCTCAAAGCAATCTGATTGGTGAAATTATTATTTATTTCTTAATTTGAATACTTAATAAAAATGTATTTTAAATGTGGGTCAAGATAGGCCAAACTTACTTGGCCCACATATCAGTTATTAACATCTGGGCCAAATGCTACATTTGACATCTGGCCCAAGTGTTCTGTGTCGCACTAAAGACGGTAACACCAGTAACACGGAGTGGGCCATTTAGAGTAGGCTAAAGAAAATAGGCTATGCAATAAATTTTCCTTTTTGTGGTAAAGAGTTAGTGCAGCAATATATCAAGGCAAATAAAGAAATGAAACTATATTATACTCTTCTTCAACAACTGTAAGTTTAAAATTTTTACAAGAGTATAGCATAACTGATTTTCTCTCGATGAGACAATGTCTGCTCTGCTGCTGTGTTTACTGCAGTCAGTGGATGACGGAGGAACACGGTGATTTGGCTCTGCTGGGTGCTGTGGCTTGTGTAATGTGGTCAGATTAGAGTGGATGAACTGCGGGCATGTGGTCTGTTGTACCAATGTCCTGTAGTGACTGCCCATATGTTTCACTCGGCACAGCTTCTGCTAAACATGCCCAACATTTGTTAATGCAAACCCACACAGTACTCACAATCTTATGTTGCATGAATCAACAGCCTGATTTAACCAGGTTGAGAACTAAAAAAAGGCTACCTGAATGTTTTTGATATTCATTTGAGCCTAAAAACTGTTTATAAGGAAGTTAACCACTAACTGGATCTCTAGGCTTTATTACACAAGTTAATTAACATATTAGATTACCATGAATGACAATTTGTTGGATTGTAGATTTGGTAGCTGTGATGAAATTAGACAGGAACCATTACCGAATTGATTTCCCAGCATTCATTTAGATAATGAAGATTTGCTCAATAAGGCCACTGGAAAACGCTGTGCTGCATTTTTGTCTCCTTCTAGTGGTGATGTAGAAGACTTCTGCTTTTTGAACCTTACTTGGCTGGTTTATAAGGTCACTAAAGGTGACACAATCAATCATTCATTTATGCATTGATTTTCTTTTCGGCTTAGTCCCTTTATTAATCTGAGGTTGCCACAGCGGAATGAATCACCAACTTATCCAGCATATGTTTTACGCAGCGGATGCCCTTCCAGCTGCAACCTATCACTGGGAAACATCCATACACACAATGTGTGTGTGTGTGTGTGTGTGTGTGTGTGTGTGTGTGTGTGTTATGGCATTATTTTAATTCGTTGTCCAGCTGTGTTTCTAGAAAGACTTACATTTTTTAAATCTTGAATCTTCTTACAATTGCAACACTCATCAGACACTCCTTTATAAATTCTCCTTCAGTGAAGGGTTTCCTGTGCTGTGCGATTAGCTGAGCTACCTCATAACTAGCCAGCATAGAATTTTCTTGCACTTTATTAGCATGAAAAAACTGCTGTTGTTGAGCTGAGAGAGCAGCTGCTAATTGTTTTACTTTTTGATCTCGTTTGGCACCAGTGTAAGAGCTGAAGGCCTGATGTTTTGTTTCATAATGTTTTTTAATATTATGTTCCTTCATTAATGCAACTGATTCCTGGCAAATTAATATTATTATATATCTACTATAGGCCTGTCACAATGATCAATATATTGATTTATCGCACAACACATGGACATGACCTCAGTAATTTTTGGTGAAGCAATATATATCGCCACATAAAAAAACAATTCTAGCAACATCTCTATCTTCATTGGAGGTGTCTGTGTCAGTATGGTTAAAAAACACTATAGTATTTGCTATAAATTACTTTAGGATATTTTCATGCGGGTGTCTGACAACTGAACATAAATCTGGTACCAGATATTGTTTATTTTGAATATGTGCTTTCACATTCTGATTTCAATACTTAATTATAAAATTGGTAAAATGACTATAATTGAAAACAATATTTATTTAAAATAATTAAAATAAATAAATAAAATAAGAATAGAATATTGTGTTCTTTGGAAGAGTGTATTTGCATTGTGATGTGATATTATGTAGTCATTCTGGCAGTATATATTGAGTGGTATAAGATGGGCTTAAAATGACAATAATATTGTTTATCACAATATATTTGGTGCAATGTATCGTACAACAAAAAATAGATATTGTGACAGGCCTAATCTACTAGTGTACGGGCAAGACACTTCCGATTCTAAAAGGCATTCTTGGATATGATGTCTGAGTTATGTCATCAAAAACAAATTGGTGGAAGTTAGAATAAGCATTTAGTGGCATTTAGATTATCCAAGTGTCTTTTGAGCAACTATCTTCTAAATGTTTCGTTTAATTTGACTTATATGTACTAATATGCTTAATGCAAAGAACAGTAAAATACAAGAAACAGATTGGTACATATAAGATAAAATGATTAGTTCTCCTGTGCAGTTCCTATATTTCTCAAGTGATGTTTAGAGGACTATTTTTCATAGTACATAGTATCTTCTATATTTTTTATGGATAAAGTATTATTTCTTTTGGTTTGGCTTGAATCAAAGCATTTTTAATACCATTTTTAAGGTCAATAAAGATTTGTATTACCCTTATTAAACAGGACTGGCTCCTGAACAAACCACTGCTGTCCGTTAACTTGCCTAAATTAATCTATCTTGCCCAGTTAAGCCTTTAAATTGCACTTTAAGCGGAATACTAATATCTTGCAAATTAAGTAGAACCATATACTGTCATCATGGCAAAGACAAAATAAATATAATAAATTGATCTTTAAAACTATTATGTTTTAAAGGTGTTAAAATCTTTTCTCCATTAAACAGCACTTGGGAATCAAATTCTTACAAAGAATTAGAATTTCATATGAGGGCTAACAATTGTGACTTCAACTGGATTGATTGATAAACGGATGGATGAGTGGTTACTAATACAACACAGACACACAAAGGCATTCTTTGCTGTATTCCACTTTATTGCCAGAAACAAGCTGTTCTGGTAAACCGTACACTGTACACACAAAAATAGTCTATTTATTTCAAAATGTAATCGACACCCATTAGCGCAGCAGCTATGAAGGACGGATGGCGATTGTGCTATTTGTCAAGCTGTGAAAAGCCTGGTGGTCTTGGGTGCTGCATGAAGCCTTCTAATCACCTCACACATTCGGCTTGTTAAATCTGAAGAGTCTGTCGTTGGCCTCGGCCATTTGTCTCTATGAAAATATCCACACACTCATAAACACACTTTAAAACATTACTCCCGCTGACACAGTAGACACTAAATTGCTCGATCGTCTGAAGCCTGACCTTGACAGATACTGAGCAAATAAGTGGTTTAAAACATTAAAACAAAGATGCAAATACGACAACAGCATTTAGACAACACTGCTAGAGGTATCAGTGATGATTGCTTTTTTGTTTCTTTTAACTTAGGAAGCTCAAGAACTTGATATGTTTCTGGCTATTGCTTTCATGATATGGAGATTCAGTTTTGTGCTCATTGCTAGCTAGAAATAAATGATCAACATGATCAAAGAATCTGCAGTAAAAAGCCCTACACCAGAAAACTAAAGTAGTAAGGCCAGCTATGATATGAAAATAGACATTACAATAGACAGACTCTTTTTTTTAACCATTCAATATTAGATATAAAGTTGAGTTGAGCAGGGTTAACATACACCGATAAAAGAATTCACAAGACAAATATTGCACCACTCATTTTCAAGGCTCGTTCACACCAAATATGATAAATATATAGTTCTAAACATTCTAATTGCCAGTCCTATAATGACTATAACTACACGGATGAATTATATAGTTTAAATCATTAATGGAATTAATTTGTTTTCCACCAGATAATCAACCTAAACTACTGACAGCCAATCAAAGTCCTTCCTGTTTTGATGTGTAAGCATTTAAATGTCCCGTGAAGTGCTTTGAAATGTGTATTTTTATTCGATGTTTGACCTAATCTCAGCCAGACCACGAAAAGAGAGTGGGACATAGTGTAGCTCCTCCCTTTTTTAAAAAGAGCCAATGGTGTTTTATCACTGCCCTGCCAGTGAGAGTGGTTGAGTTCAAGTGAATCACATAAAACGCAAATGAAAAGCATCTTGAAAGAGGCGGGGCATGTCAGATACTAGAGAACATTTGATTGGTTATGATGTAATAAGAAATTGTAGTATGCGTTGACGTGAATAAAACTATTGATCCATTTAGGCGGAAGTGACAAACCATAAGCTTTACATGTGGATATCGTTTTTAGATCTTCTAAATGCAACTTTTTGTGTGTTTTTGAGCACACTAGCTTGTAGATATCTTAAAAATGAACAATACTGATACTAACATCTAAAAAACTTCATGGGACCTTTGGAAGGTGATCAGTACCACAAGTCTTTAAGTAGAATACTGATCCAGTGCATTCAAAATCACATACCGTCTTGGGTAGATGCTATATTTGAATCTAAACTTGCTTCATGGCCGTTAAAAAAAGCATGTTCTGTATAATAGGAATATGGGTAGTATGAATAAAATCAGACATACTACCTCCACCATGTTCCAGTCACAAGATCTTCCTACAATTCTTGTGTCACTTCACTGTTATTCAAAGATCCCAACTCGTGGTCTCATGGAATAGGAAATTTCCACAAAATGTACACTTTTTTTAGGTCAGCATTTAGCATACTGTTTTTCTCAGAATAATATATATTATAGTAAAGAAGTATTCCATTTATTAAGCGGGTATCATGTCAATAGGCATAGTTAGTTTTTTGTTTGGTATTCATAGACAAGCAGTCTATTATTTCCATACATACAAGCTAATACTGTTAAGGTATTCTTCTAGCCGGCAGCTAGCTCTCTGCAACTCTCACATGGTCGCCCACTGAAGCTAAGCAGGGTTGCACCTTGTCAGTACCTGGATGGGAGACCACATGGGAAAGCTACTGTAGGTTGCTGCCGGAAGTAGTGTTAGTTAGAACAGCACGGGGTGCTCAACCTGCAGTCTAATGCCCCAGTATAGTGAAGGGGACTCTATTCTGCTCAGCAAGTGCCATCTTTCGGATGAGATGTTAAACCATCCTGGTCCTGACTCTCTGTGGTCATTAAAAATCCCAGGATGTAAAGTAGGGGTTTATGGCCAAATTTGCAGACTGGCCTCCATCCATCATGGCCTAGTAACCTATTATATAATTGGCTCCATCACTCTGTCTCCTCTCCACCTATCAGCTGGTGTGCGGTCTGGCGCAATATGGCTGCTGTCGCATCATCCAGGTGGATGCTGCACACTGGTGCTGGATGAGGAGATTCCACCCAATGTGTAAAGCGCTTTGAGTGTCTAGAAAAGCGCTATATAAATGTCTGGAATTATTATTATAATAATTATTATTAGAATAAACATCATGTTTGCTTGTATGCTTAAATTCCAATGGACCATTGCATCACATATGCAAATATAGTCTCAAATACACCTTTCCCATTAATTGTTGTGCTTGTTGACATGCTAACACAGCATCTAAAAATAGCCCAAAACTAGACTAGTCATCAAATAGACAGATTATATATGTGTAGTCATTCATTTCTGTTTATTTGATGACTAGTCTAGTTTTGGCCTATTCTTAAACGTCTATTAGACTTTCACTGACAGCCCAAATTTAGCCTTGTTTTAGCCAAGATGACTATGTTTAGACGTCTATTAGACATCTTTTAAAAACAAGAAATGCTTGATGGGTAAATAGTTATCTTTATGGTTATCATATAAGTGTGAATGGGGCTTAAACAGACAGTTCATCAATAAAAAAAAATAATTAATTAACTCACTCAGTCCATCCACGATGTAGGAGATATTTTTTCTTTAGTAGAACATGAAATGTATTTAGCTGAAAAATGCAAACCAATGACTAGCAGCACTTTGAAAGTAAAAAAAACATATTCAGGTGAAACAAAATAGTACCTCTGTTGTAAAGAATGCTTTCATTTTCTTGTACAAACTGGTTGTTTCACTTCACAAGATCTCAAAATATCATCATGAGGCACAAATGTATTTGTTTCGCCTCTATCGTCACAGTAATTACTGAATTGTATTTTATGAAATACCAAGGACCATTATTTCAGCTAAGACTCTTCACTGTTGTACAGGGGAAAAGGCTCCTGGATGGTCTTGGGGTGAGTAAATTAACTCCAAGTGTTTGTTTATAGGGGTAAACTATGCCTTTAAGAGCAGTGCAGTACATTGGTAAGCAAGATAAAAATTAAATAGTTGTTAGTAATTTCCATTGACAAACAGCAAGTTCATACACAGACACTGCAGCTCTGCTAGATCTAGTGCTCTAACAATGGAAGTCTATGGAGAACAGCACGTGTTTGTATGTGGTTATTTACTAAGTTATTTGCCACAGAACACTCTTCATGAATTTATACAGCTGTTTTTGTTTGGGATGCCAGCAGGTTCATTACTGATATCTGATGGATGGTCTGTCTCCCGTGTCGTCCTGTTCCTGGGACAGCTGACAACAAATAATCATGGACAAGCTGACTTCTTCCTACTTTAGATGAAGAAATCGCACCATCTTTCTCCAGAGTTGTGAGTGTATATTTATATTGCTTTGGTCTGACTACATGCCAAGCTAGAAGGGGTAACTGTGTGAGTGTTTTACTTTCCTTTTGGGAATTAGTTGTCAGAAAATATCCACACAAGGATTTCTGTATGTGTGTCTGGATTATTACTATGCAAGACGTGTCAGTCTAGGCGGTCTCCGAAAGAACAGCCATCACCGTGTCGGCCTGCTTTGCCAGCTTTGTGCTGGTGTGATTGGACAGTTTGGACAGGGTGTCCCTCAGGTTTAGAGATGTTATCTGCTCCCTTAGTATGCCTAAAGGAGACAAAGAAAATGTAATTAGAAGGTTATAATTTAGTTCAGGGTTTTTTTTATATTCACAGAACCTTGTAATTAGTTGAACATCTAATAGAGATATCTGAAACTGTGTTCAACTCATTTTGCAGTACTGACTGGAGTTGACAAGACTGCAGATCAGGCCTAAAGCACTGAATTTGACCTCCACAGCCACGTCAAGGTCATCTAGCATCTTTTGCAAGGTGGGAAGGAGGTCTGCATCTCGAAATGGTTCTTGAACTGCCTCTGCACAGAAGAGAAAATGGCAGGAGCAATATTTCTTTTATATAACATTTGGTAGTGCTTAAAGCAGAAATATGAAGTTTGTTAACAAATCTTTCAGTAAAATTCAAAAGTAGAATGTAATCAGTATAACTTTAAGTATAATGTCAAGTTTTTCATGTTCTGTTCTTGTGGCTATATGCAAACCTGGACACACAAAACCTGCAATAACAGTCAATTTTTGGAAACTGAAACTTACAATATCAGTACAATTTGAAAATCTGGAATCTGAGGATACAAAAAGGTACTGCATACTCTAAGTAGTGCATATTTCAAATTAAATATTGAGTTTTGATATTTTTAGAGTTGGAAATGTACAAAATATCTTAGTGGGTCATGATCTTTAAATGATATTCTAATGATTTTTGGCAATTCACTTTGACAATTCAATTTGACAATTGAAAAATCGCTGTTACTAACGACACTGATGGCCATTATGTGAACTACTGAACTTGATTCACCTGTGTAATAAACTCATGGTTATGTTTTGTTCAGTTTTAAAAGAAGTTAGTAGTGATATACTAATAACATGCTTTTCTAGTTCTAGTTAGTACAATCTTCAATGATCATCCAGGGGTGCCTTTCCCAAACAACGACCTAACTCGCGGCTTAACTATCATAGTATTATGCATCGTTTGCGAAAAGAACCCAAAGACGAGTGTTTTCCAAAACTGTAGTTGCTTTGTCGCAGATCTGATTCTGCAAAAAATCCAATATTAGTTTTAGTAAAAAATATGCAATTGTTTTCCATATTAATTGAAATATAAGTAAACGCCACATATAGGGCCTATGTTTCCTTTACAAATATTATTTGAGAATATTCCATATTCTATTATAAAAAATAAAACCACTTAGCTATTATGTAATCTCATATATAAATCATTTAAATCATTTTTTTTTATAATTATTTTTTAGGGGTTTTCACCTTTATTTGGACAGGACAGTAGAGAGAATTGACAGGAAAGTGTGGGGAGCAGAGAGAGGGGAAGGATCGGCATAGGACCACGAGGCGGGAATCGAACCCGGGTCGCCGCGAACACCGGAGTGCATGTGTCGGTGCACTTTTCCACTACGCCATTGGCACCGACATTTAAATCATTAATAGTTGTAATTTACAGTAGGCTATTTATTAAGAAATTTTTTTAAATCCTACTTAACAACAATAATAATAATTATAATAGTTCACCTATAGCTTTTAAATAATAGGTCACATATAGCTTTCATTATGAGCCATGACTGCATTCAAAATGGCATAAATGATTTCAAAGTGGACTGTGAATAGATCACAATTGTCACTATAAAGATCACTAAAACTGAACTGTAAAAATACTTTGAAAGCAAATTACACCTAAGATGATGACTTTAATGTTTTTTTTTTTTTTTCTTAAATCATACCAAGTTTAAATGTTGGCACATTTGAAAGGAATAGGGCATAGGGGGGATAACTGGGAATAGAACACAACAGGATCTATGTTTCTAACTACAGCTCGAGAGGTTTGTTTGTTGCAATGAAGGATTTGGGAAACACCAAATCAATGAACTATGTTTGTAACGATGGAACTTGCAACCTTAGTTGGCTAACAATGGTTTTCAAAAACGCACCCCAGTTCAGTTCAATACAAATTTATTATTTATTGCAAAGGCTATCAGACTCTACTGTCTGGTGTATGATTTTTATAAAGCTATTTTGTCATCCAAGAGTAGAGTACACTATTTGGAAGCCCAATATATACGTACCAATGTCTATTGCAGAGGCAATGGCCAAAGCGACTAAAGCCTCATTCTGCATGATGACGTGCTCACTGGTTGCCATTGAGAT